>NW_025899989.1:0-41147 GCF_022539505.1 Lolium rigidum | reverse complement strand
CATGATCTATGTCTGAATTTGGCGCATCTGCTAAATGTTGCAAAGTATAATGATTAAAAAAATTGTGAGACCGTACTAGTACTTATGTTCAAGGTCGAGTGCAACATCAAATCATCATCACGTTGATGATTTTTTCTGTTACCATGATCATTATCTATCTATAAGAGCATCTCCACCGGCACAGCATCCTCTATTTGGGGACGCTGCTCCCACACCGGCGGCCCCAAAACGGCAGCCCCGATAGATTTTAAAATTTAAATTGACATCTAAAAACCCAAATTCATACGAAATTTATACCAAAGTAGCTCGAATTTAAACATAAATAAACATAAACTTAATCCTGGTCTACTGGCCGTCGGTAGGGGTGCTCGACGGACCTGCCTCGTCGTTGTTCTTCGCCATTGCCGCCTGCTTCCGTGCCCTCTTCTCCTCCGTTGCTTCGCGCATCTGGTGGTGGTGCATGGCGGCCGGCGTCACAGGGGCTTGCCGGCGGCGCTGTCCCCGCGCTTCCAGCCTTTCCCGAGAAGCTTCGATCTCTACGCACCTCGCCTGCTGGCGAGCGAACGCGTCGTAGTGGCGATGAGCGTTGAGCTCTGCGAGCTTTTGTCGCTCCGCCTCCATGAGGCGCCGTCCCGCCTCCTCCGTGGCCGCTCGCTGGCGCGATATCTCGAGGACGTGCTCGAGGTTCGCGTCGTTGACGAACTCGCGCTCCTCCTCCCTCAACCGCTGGTATCGTTGTGCGTTCAGCGACGCGAGGATCGCCGCCTGCTCCGGGTCGGCGGGGGCCTGTGGCGGCTCGCCCGACTGCGCTGCCTCCTCCGCCACCTCTGCTTCCGCTTCTGCTACGTAGACATCGTGCCACGCCTCGAACCGTGGGCCCTCGTCCTCGTCGGAGCTGTGCTCGTCGGAGCTGTGCTCGTCGTCGGCCTGCGGCTCCGGCTGCGGCTGCGGTGGTGCTGGAGGCAGCGCGCGGCCGTTGAGGCCAACCATCGAGTAGGTGGTCTTCATACGGCGGGCATCTTGATGTGGAGAGTAGAGAATGGAGCGGCGGTGGTGGACGGCGTACGTCCTATCTAGCGGTAGCAACTGCCCACATTTAAGGCGACTGGACGCCGCATGGCCAGTCGCTGCCTCGGTTTCCGCGCCATTAGGGCATGTACATTGATTTAGACGGATGTTGTCTGTAATACTACTCCATGTCGTCTACGGAGTATAGACAATGCTATAGACAGTGTATACAATAGTCTATCTCGTAAGTTATCTAGTATTTTTAGTCATAGCTATATATGAGTATAAGTTATAGACACCCTTCATACAACAACAAAAATGGTGTACGTAAGTCGTACGTAAGAAGCCTACTGGTCGTACGTAACTTTAGACCATGCACTATGTGTATCAAAAGCGAACCAAAACATCCATTGAATCGGTTCCGCACATAACGAGCATCGATGCATAGGTTCCGACGGAAAAGCGAACCAACAATTTGGTTCGACTCATCTGTGATGGAAATTGATAATTTAATGTGCATGGCTTGGTGAAGTGAGCCACTTGCTTTAGGATAAGTAAAATATGCATGTCATATTTCTACTGGGTCCCACTTGTACTGCTTGATCCGGTTTCTTTGAATCGGCACCACATAGTCCTTCTCTCTCCTCATTCTTTTTCCTCCACATCACCAAAATCACATACGAGTACTATAACTACCTCTTACATGACCTTAAACGCCGACGACCAACCTTTCCGCGTCGCGGCCGATGCGAACCGTCGCGTCCTCTCGCGGACAAGGCGCCCCCACCAGAGAAAACCGTCGTTCCGCAAAGGCAACCGGGGTGCCCGATCCGCGCCCTTGTCAAAGGGGCCGACATGGGATGCCGGCGATTCTATTGGGCTCGACAAATGGCCGGCGCCATTTGGAGCGCACCGGTGCGAGCCCTAAATCGACGCAGGCCCCCAAATCGCTATCGGGGCCGCCGGTGGAGATGCACTGAATTTGGGGCATCCGCTAAATCTTGCAAAGTATAATGATAAAAAATTGTGAGACCATACTAGTAGTTCTGTTTAAGGCCGAGTGCAAGATCAAATAATCATTACATTGAAAATTTGTTACAATGATTGCAAACTATAGCAATAACACGAAAAAAGCTCAAGATCAAATAATCATTACATTGAAAATTTGTTACCACTAGTCGTCAACCCGTGCACTGCACGGGCTAGTTTATGTAATTATTTTTAATGATAAGGGATATTTTGCATGTAATTTTTCCCAGTTTGGTTGCAACATTAGTTATAGTTTTCCGGTTATACATCATGATGACTTCATATATATTCAAGGTCGTATACTACTTTATCGCACTATGGATGGCACATATGTAACGTTGTGTGTCTTTGTCGAGCTATGGATATATCAATTTTACGACGGATGACCTTTGGAGGACATGCTTGTTCCATCGAACATATTAAAATCGATCCACATGTATTATGTCGGTAATATAATTTACACAATCTTTTATCCATTAAGACAATACATGACAGGACAGTCAATCTATAAATGCAGAAAATGTGTGGAGCACTCGTTTGCAACATAGAGGAACAAAGTTAATTCAGATCTGTCAAAACATGATACATGACTTAGCAAGAAATGGTATATATACACAGATCTGTAATCTAAAGATTTTAACATTGCTACTACAATATGATAACACGGAAATCAAAGATTTCGCAACCACATATTACTCAATTACCAGCTACATTACTCAATTATTTACAAAATTAAGCTTTGGAGAAAATCAGTGCGACCCTTGCCCGATGCCTTACAAAATGCAGTAGCGAGAGGGATCGTGATGCATTTTGAGGAAAATCTGTAGAAATAGGATAAATATATGCAGATCTTTTCACCTTACCAGCATGTAAGTAGCAATGTAATATGCAACTTTGTTTCCATAAAAAAATGAACCGCTTTTCATCAAAATTAAAAATAATATCCCTGAATAAGTGAATATAAAATTAAGATCATAGAATGTCTCGCATGTACCATTTATTATCGAGTACTATGTTCAGGTGCCTTAATTTCTCTTGTAAGACACATGAACCTTTATATATGTTATACCCTCCGTACACAATTATTTCCTGTTCTGGGTTTAGTCAATTCTTTATAAATTTAACTAAAAGTTTACCAAAATAATATCAACATCTATGCTACCAAATATATCGTATTAGGATCGACATAAAGTACAATTCCATATTATATGTATTTGGTATGATGAATATTGATATTTTCAGTTATATTCTTGGTCAACCTTTGTAAAGTATGACTTTGACTAAACCAAGAAGGCGATCTAAATAAAAAAAGGAGGAGTACTTTTTGAAAGATGTAGTGCTGAAATAAACTTTCCATGCAATTTAAATGCGTACCAAAAATATGGAAAAAAATAAGTAAAAAAAACATTTGAAAGGGCGAGAATCTTCTTATGGAGAAACCTAAGGTACCTGGAAAATAATTTCGAAATTCAAAGAGCCAGAAACTTATGCAGAGGCAAATCAATTCCATAACTATAAAAGTAGATACTCAAGTAGAAGCCCCAATATGTGGCAGATGGATTTTCACTGAAATAAATATGTGACCATACTGAATTTTCTGGTAAGGATACATATAATAAATCTGATTCGCCATATGCATCCAAGATCAGTATGCTCATTAAACAAAGTTCAGAGCTTCTAGTGCAAAGGAACCAGTGACTAACTACATGTAGTGGCGTGCATATAATGTAAATATTTTCTTACTGCATTACCATAAGGGAAGCCTCCATACAGTGTAAATATTTTGCTGTGCGGAATTCATAAATCTTCTATTTTGGTGAAAGCTGATTTAGCCAACAATATTCGTACCATTTTGAATATACACTACTCGTTGCTACACATGAGAAAAAAGGACACGCTGATATCATAACTTAAAATAGCTTATAATATTTTCGATAATAAAAACCTCAATAACTCAAGTAATCCATACAGTTAGCTAAAAATATATGGATATTCTTTCTGAATCACATTGTGTTAGCTCTGTAATATTCCGAGGAAACCCATAAGGAAAAAGGACCTGAAGTGTACCAAGAGAAAATTGTTTCTCGATGTTGTTAGTCTATGCTTGGATAAAATTCAGAATGGAAGAACTTCGTACCTGTGCCGTTTATTTTACAAAAAGTCCACCATGCTTGTTTCCATCATGTGTGTTTGTAAATACCATGGAGTGAAATAACTATTTACCATTCAAAGAGATAATTAAACGTACTTGTGTGATGATAATTATTTCCTTGCTAATATATTTTTACAGAAGAGACTGTATATTTTCCTTACCTGTGTTGGTGCAGTTGATCAACGTGATGCCATCATGTTCACAGGGGAAGCTGCTGCGGACGAAACTTAATTTTGAAATGTATAGGAAAATATAATATATAAGTCGAGGAAACACACCTTTGCTTACCTCTCAAAGACATTATGATTAGATATTTTGAAACACACTGCAGACAATGAAATTTAACCTTATTTCAGAAGAAACAATATTACTACATCCAATAACAAAAATGCAGGAAACATCAACTAATTCCCTTAATTAGGCTAATACGGGGTGGCATGTAC
This sequence comes from Lolium rigidum, assembly GCF_022539505.1. NCBI lineage: Eukaryota > Viridiplantae > Streptophyta > Magnoliopsida > Poales > Poaceae > Lolium > Lolium rigidum. Next base: position 36,515 of record NW_025899989.1, on the reverse strand, counting down.
AAAATCTATTAAGATTCCTATTAACTTGAAAGTTGACTGTCTGGATGGTGGTTGATATGATGCAGGAAGCCACGGAAGGCGATGCCGATAAGCCGAGTGGGCACTCCTCTGCTCCCTACAGAACACAGTCGGGTCAAGTCAATGCTGAAAGATAGATAGATATGTATACAACTGCGTTTTCCTTGATTAAACGCTACATATGAAGGCAAACCATTGAGAGTTTGACCATAAAAAAACATTGAGAGTTTTGTGATGATTTTAACATGCCGTTGGAGGCTTGACAACAATGCAGGGAGTCGACGATGACCGGAGACAAAATCAAATAGGACTTCAGCGTTAGCGCCACCCGGCAGTCTCGCCGATGTTGGGTGATGGCGACTGCCATTCTTCGATCTCCCATATGTACATATGCACGTTTAACTCCTTAATTTATTCAGGGAATCTCCACATCATACCATGGAGGAATTCTACGATCTACTCAATGTAATTACAATACTGAATTTCATCCATAAGCAATCAAAGAGGAGAAGCCATTACCTTAGGACCGGAGTAAGTATCAATTGCATCATTGGCATGGAAGTGTAATTATAACGGGATAAAATAATGCTGATGTTGCTACCGTTTCTCTTGCAAAAGGGTATCTGTACTGCTAGCAGAAGTCACAAATCAGCTGCCTCCCATCCAGATGTGCTTGCCGCCGTCTTCGTCGTAACAACAAAATTGAACTGAAATTCTGCATATCTCTGCAGTTCCATCTGATTCTCCACTGGAAAAGCTGCAGCCTGCAGATGGTATGAGCCCCCCACAGTACCCAGCAGCCCTAACGGAAGTAGGAGGTGGGACGAAATTCAGCCATAGTAGAGATTCAAAAGGAGAAAGAAAGAGGAAGTTGCCACTTGCCACACGACCTGAGAAAAGCAGCGTGGTAGCGCAGAATATTTATTGAGGAAGATACGCCGGTGGTCTCGTAGAGAGATATTAGAAGTCCGGAGTCTGCAAGAAGGTCACGGAAAAAAATCGAGGGAAGAGATTACCTGCAAGTTGCTTTCTCCTCTGTTCAATTTTTTTTATCTCATGGTGGATAAATTTGTAACGTGTCACACGACTTCCTATTGTACATCAGAAATCACGACTTCCTCCACTAATCCCAACCATAAATTTTAGATCTAATTGATCTAATTATTTTGATGATGTGGATTAACGTGAAGGTTTTTACGGTGCCTCCAATTAGTAAATATAAGATTATTGCAAACTATAGCAATAACAGGAAAAAAGCTCAAGTGTTACAATAACAGGAAAAATTCTTAAATACCACAACAAGTCGAAATAACTCAAATGATACAAGCCATACAAATGGCATCATCGGTAAAACTGCATTTCTTTTAGGTAGAACTAGTAAACTTGCCCATGCGTTGCATCGGGGGAGAAATTTAGATGACACGTGTGATCGAGACATATTTATGTGTTTCATATAGTCATTAAATGTTGAAATAAAATCAAGAACAAAACACGCAACGATAAATAAATAGTTCTAGGTTTAATATAATTTATCAATAATGGGAGAGAAACAAGAACCACGAGTAATGAAAAATAATGTAAATCCTGATAAAGAAGATTGGGAGTTTTGCCAAAGATCTGCACATTAATATTGGCTTCTTACACATGTTGAAGAAGATGCCCGTCTCTGAACTGTTAGCATTAGGATGGCCGGATGATGTGTCCAAAAGACTGTCTCTGGATTTTCTGATCCTAACCTCAAACTTGAAACATACATAGCCGGCAGATATGTTTGCTCTATACAACATGCAATCTTGATCAAGCCTCATCTCTTCCATCTAATTGTAACTATTCACGTATAAGAAGAGACAACATGCACTACACTGTTGTATTATTGGTGTATTATAGACTTATATATTATAGTACTTACCACCCTCAGCAGAGATTAATATTCATCACGATCCATCGTCGCGGGATGTCAGCATGACATGAGGCAACAATGTTCACCTTTAATCTGGATTCAGACTCTCCTGCTGCATTATTCTTTTCTAGCTCGTCCGGCCACCACGGACGTGGTGCCGCAGGGAGCAGAATTGTCTTCGTGCTCGAGCTCGACGAATGGTAGAAGAGGCCATGCTCCCCGCTACAAGTAAGAAGGAGATGATGGGCGACCATAGTATGTGGGCGAAGACGTGGTGATACCCGGCCGAATTCGGCCCCTCCGAAGCACATTCCGGCTCCTGCATACTCTAGGCGCGAGGTTAATCTGGCCGATGGAGAAAAACACTGAAACAAAGTGTCCAGTACGGCAACCACAACACCTGGGAGTCCTCCTGCAACAACGTATCCAAGCACCAAGATACAGCACCATGCCTCTCGTCGCCCACAATCTCCCACAATCTCCGGGATCAATCCAATGATCTCCTTTTTGATCCGGAGCGGTGCTACCAGAGAGCACCTCGATGAGCGAATCAAAGCATCGACACAAACAAGCAAATCAAGCCAGCAGAACTGTCTGATGGTAAGCCTTCCTACATGGCCTACTTCTTCTTCATCCCTTATCACATGATTTCTCTCTATCTCATCCAAGCAAGCACCCAAGTCCGCAACCGGAGTCGTTCAGCCGCGCCGTCGCTGGGGCTGTCCCGATATGTCAACACCCGGATTTTTAAGTCCAGATGCCTATTATGCCATACATCGCAATCCCAGGAATATTGTTGTTGCGAGACATAATAGTTGAATATCATAGAGTCATCATTTATTACAACACATAATCGTCTTACAAAGGTAGATCACATGATCCAAAATTACAATAGTAGTTGATCTATCGATCAACGAACATCACAAATAGCGGAAGCGAAGTAGTAGTGGCTATCTAATCCACAGGCCAACGCTTGACGTCAGGAGCGGTCCTAGTTGTCGTAGACGTCCTGCTGTCCATGTTCCTTGTACTGCTGTTCTCCTTCAAAGTCTGGCCATTTGAATAGCCAGGGACAAAGCCATGAGTACTTTTAAAGTACTCGCAAACTAATACTAGTGTAAGAACTATCAATTCTAGTAATGGGGATACTAAGCTCTAGGTTTATTTGCATAAAGCCAAGTTTATTTCATAAACATTTAGTAAAGATGCTTGAATCACTAGACTAACTCAAGTGGGAACATTAGTGTCATTCCCACAACTTGGTTGTGATTTTAATTCAAATCCACCCTTCACCTTTCAAAATTTAAAACACAAGTCATAGGTCACATTTTTGAAAATGGTCTGATGACGGAACAGTATGGCCTTTCCAACCGTCCTTAACCGTGGACGCGGCTATTCGAATAGGTTTACACTCTGCAGAGGTTGTACACTTGTGCCACAACTTTTGATTACATCCGTCAGGGGTAACCCTGAATAATCGTAACTCAGTACGCGGATCATCAACCATAACCTTTCACTTACATATCCTAGTATGAGCACCTCTCCCCATGAGCTTGGCCTCCCGGTGAAAACCGCAGTCAACCCGGGAACTGCACAGGGCTTGGGCCGGACATTCACCTCTTCTTTAACGTCGTTTCTTTTGTGTTGTGGAGGCAGCTTTGGGCATAACCCCGATGACGTTTGTTTAGAGGGAACCCATACTAAGACACATAAACTTCCAGTTAAGCCCTACCCATAATCAGGTATTGTGGGGGTACTCGTAAATTGGAATGGTATCGCATCCGAACCCAACCATCAGTTTTCGTAAAATTCACCAAGTCATTTTCCAGTCATATTCACCTTCAAAATCTTTCAATAGAATGACTCATCATTCCAAGGTTTTCAAAGTCAGTAGTTTGCACAAGTTCCCATCTCTAATAGTCAATTTTAATCCTTAGCACTAGCAACTAGTCATGAGGGGTGCTAACTAGCTTGTCTTGCTCTAGGCTAACTTTGATGCTCTTGTTTTACTCTATATCTAAACCCAGTGAAATCATGAATCATAGGTACACTTTGATAAACAAAATTTAGTAAAGCTTGTAAAGTAAAATCTTGGGATAGGAGCATTAAGCATAAGGTAAAAATATTGGTGCCTTGCTCTTGTAGAGCTTTGCACAAGGGAACCTTGCAAGAGTGTTAGCTTGCAACATTATAACTTGCATTAGTCTAGCTTGCATTGGTAATAGCTTGCCTTGGTTGGTGTATGGATCAAAATGTTCCTCCTTCTTCTCCGTAGATGTTCTCGTCGTCCCCTTCGTAGCCTTCGGTACTAGCGTCTATAAACGAATACGAGGATACAATCACCACACAAAACTTGCATGCTAGACTAAACACACCAAAGATTCACACAAGCCTATGCTAGCATCATATCTTATTAGCATGGTGATTTACTTTGTTTTATTTTAAAGAAAACAATAATTTCCTCTCATTATAATTATTTATTAGTATAACTCCTTAATGCCTTGGAGGAAATAGTTTCCTCTCATTACCATATTAATTAATGTTTCTATTTATTTATTTGGAGAACTAATCTCCTCTCATTAAATATTGTTAAGATTTAATTTCCTCAAATACTAAGGTATGAGCACATGTTGACTAAGGTCAACACTTCACACTTATTATTTGAGAAACATGATTTAAATGAGGGAATACACCTCATGCAATTTAATACCAACATAGTAATGATTTAATATCATCGAATAATTCCATATGAGAGTTAGTAGACCATGGTCTCTTCCTCATGTAGAATTACTTGAGACAAAGGTTTAAATGAGAGGGATACCTCTCATATGATTTAATAATTAGTTGGAACAATTTAAATGCTACTATGGCAATCATTTAATTTCTTAAGTGAGCAAATATGAGATCAAGCAACAAGGGTCATCACATTACTTCATACAACTTGAGAAGATGATTTAAATGAGGTGCTACACCTCATAGATTTAAATTCTTAAATTGGGAAATAATTTAAATGGGCTAGAAATGGCCACATAGCCACTATTGGGATCTAGTCCATGATCATGCAAACAACTATGCTATATTATTGCATAATCAATTAGAGGACATCATTTGTGATTTATTAGAGTTGGAACTAACTTAAAATCATTTATAGATTATTTTTAATAATTATTTGAAGTTAGAAAAGGCCCTGCCTTGTTATTGTTGTCATTTAAATTCTAATACGAATTTGGATATGAGGCCTGTGTCATTATTTAGATAATTTCATGGGCTTTCTAAATATATAAAATTGGTTAAGTTTGGTGTAGTAGATCTCCAGATATTTAAATTTGAAGTTAGCATCAGTATTCAAATTTGAACTAAATGGATTATTTATGTTTGAAATTTTGGGCCTGGCGGGAAATGTAAATGGGCCCAAACGATTTAAACAGCACAACGCGGCCCAGCAAGCCACGGGTGCGGGTGGGCTGCGCTGACAGGGTGGGGGCCACCCGTCAGTGCCTCTTAACTCGCCGAAACGGTATGCGAGAGTTAGGCCGTCGGATTAAAACAGAGATCTACGGTGTGTGTGCGTCGTCGTCCCCGGCGGGATTCCGGCGAGGCCACGGCGGCAGTAGGGGGTCGGAGAGCTTACCAGGCCGTTGCAGGTCTCTGGCAAGGTGCGCGGAGAAGCTGTCGTCGACGAGGAGGCTACCGGCGCGGTTGTGGAGCTCGGGGAGGCGTCAATCGAGGCGGAGCTTCGCGGGCTCCGGCGGACTCGAGCTCGCAATTCGAGCAGCTCCGGCGAGCTCTGGTGAAATTGACTGTGTAGGAATGCTTAGTGAGGAGAGGGGAGCAGATGGTGTGAAGATAGCGTCCCGGAGTGGTCTCTATTTATAGTGTCGAGGTGAGCCGAGGGGTCGCTGCAAGGGCGCGGCCATGGCGCGGCTCCTGTGGTGCTCCAAAGGGCAAGGCGAGGATGGGTACGTGTAGGCGTCGTCCTGGAGATGCTCAACGACTAGCTAGGGCAGAGAGGGGCGATAGGATTGCTCGATTTCTTGCAGGGAGCATCTCAGTACCCGCGGTACTTCGGCGAGGAGGACGACGGTGACGAGGCTCTGGGCGGTGCTTGAGCGTGTCTAGCGCGTAGGGTGAGTGGAGTGGCTAGTCGACGCGGCCGTAGGGATGCAGGGCGAGGACGGCGTCGCTCGAGTGCCCGGCGTCCTGGCGCACGCCAGAGCGCGCTCACCGCGTGCCTGGGCGTGTACTGGCAGGGTTTTGGCATGGCTGTTCTGATCAAGTCCGTGCACGATCGATCGAGTGAGCGGTACCTTTGGTGTCCTTATGCATTGCAGATGCTCCAGGACAAGGGCACGGGTTAAAATGCTGGCTGGTGTTGGAGATGCCAAAGTGGCCGGCATGGTGGAGTTGTGCATAGTTTAGGGTTTTTCCTTGGCTTTAATCGACCATGCAAGTACTGGGCTAGAGGCAGGGGGTGTAGAACTAGCTAATGATCACATTTGCAAAGGGGTTTAGGGAAGAAACTGCTGGACAAAAGCATGTAACACATTTCTGAATTTATGCCTGCCAAGTGTTCGACATAATGGCCGCATGAAGAAAAGTTTCAAAATTTGAAATTCTTTTTGGTGAATCTTCATGATATAATTAATGTGAAGTTTTGGTGGTGGTGGCACTCAATTTGGAAAAGAATTGCAAAGTCTCAAATTTGAGATGATCTTCTTTTTATTCTCGGATCCCATCTTGGCCATTTAATTCTGGTCAACCTAGTCAACTCTGGTCATGGTGGTCAACATGAAAAGTACTCACCATAACATGGTCTTGGATGACATGGCTTTGGTTGACAAAGTTTAGTTTAAGTTTTAAGAAATACAGGGGTGCAAAGTGGTGAAGAAAATATTTTTCACCCAAATGACCATTATCACATGTATGAAGAAATCTTGATTTTCTTTGATTTGATTCTTGATCCAATGATGCAATTGTGTTAGTTTATCACATTGAAGTATTTTAGAAGCAAGGAAACAAGTAATTATGGCCTTGGTGAAGAATTTGCATTTCTACATAAAGTATATGTGAGTGATGAATGGGTTTTTCCCATTTTCTTTATTTCTCCTTAAGTTAGGGTTTTGTGATCTTGATTATGGTTCACATAGCAATAGTTAAGCATGCTAACACTCATCATGGCAATTGCACAAAAGGAATCACTCAATGCAAGAAACTATACGTGGCACTCTATGCATATGTTGCATTTAAATTTTAATTTGACTTGGCTAGCCCCAAATGGTGTTGTTGAGTGTTGAGATGGTATATAGAAGTGCTCCCATCATTCACAACAAGTATTAGTGTCAAGGTTCTTAAATTCACATATTTGCTATTTTACTCTCATATGCCTCTATGGCATTTTTAGTTTTCTTTTTAATTTCTTTGGTTTCACTTTGGATTTGGTTTGATAAGTGCTAGGTAGAGTGTATGAATGTTTTCCAAACTTGTAAACAAGGTAGGAGGGTCTAGGGTTAAGATTTATAAAAATAGCCATAGGCACATATGCCTTTTTCTTATTTAATTTAATTCCTTTTTATTTTGTTTATAATGGATGGTGAGAAGAGGGGTGAGGTTTAGGGTTTAGTTGAGTATCTCAATGGTTCACTACTATTTAGAAAGGTAAGAAGGGTATTAGTTAATATTTGCATACTAAGGCTATATGCCCACATATGCCTTTTTATTTTATTTTAGTTTCTTCTTATTTGATACTATTTAGTTTTGAGAGGATTAGGGTTTAGGGTTTTGGAATTAGGTTCAATGCAATAAATAAACAATCATGGCAATATCACAACATATAAGCATGTTCACATGTACCAAACTTAATTTAATAAAAGTTTTTGTTGGTTCCAAAATTTGGAACTAGGGAAATTCATTTGTTTTGTTTTGAATTTTTGGGATGTTACAAACCCTTCCCCCTTAAACAAATCTCGTCCCGAGATTTTAGAAAAAGTTAGGTTCCTAAGAGAGATTGAGCATGTTATAAACAGGAAGACATACTTGGCATGGTCTGTGGTGCTTCCTGAGCTTCAGTGGCATTCAAGCGGTGGTAACGACCGTTGCGGTTGTGTGGGTAGTTTGGGGCAAACTTCCTTCCAGTTGCGACACAGCGCTGCTGCTGGGCGATTGCAGCGGTATTGAAGGCAGTCCTAGCAAGCTTCTTGGGGCATTCATTGGAGTAATGACCCACAATTCCACATTCATAGCAGGTTACTGTTGACTTGTCCTTTTGGGTAATGGGTACAGCATTGCTTCCAGTCCTTGGGGCATTGTTGGCGGCTTTTATCGGGCACTTTTTAGAGTAATGACCCGTAACACCACATTCATAGCAAGTCACAGTGGACTTGCCTCTGGGGGCATGGTTGGGTATTGAGATGAACTGCTCCAGTGACGCTATTCTGACGCGGAGGCGAGCAATGAGGTAGTCCTTCTTGGCGTGTTGATGACGAAGTGCCTTGCGCTCCATGGCAAGGATGCTGATGGTGTCAGTCATCTTGGCGTGCTCAAGGTGCATCTGGTTGGCTTGGGCACGGGGGTTGTTGCGGGTAGGAGGGGCCATCTGAATAATAAGGTGGATCATAAGATAAGCGGGGAATTTCTATGGTTTGTTTGAGATAAACTTGAAAAGTTTCAAACTTGAGTAGTGTTGAGGGGGTACAACCCACAACACTTCTTCATTCATACCAAACATCAAATATTACAAAGCTAACACACCGTTGGTTTTAAGAACCATTCACCGCTCTACGATACAAGGGGATCCTGATACATACCCACACCTACACATGTGAACTAGTGCAACTACTCATCCTCATCATCCACATCGATCGGGATGATTCCATCCTCTCCGGCCTCCAGAAACTCATAGTCCTCATCCTCCTCGAAGTCCTCGTCATCACTCAGGAAGGCTTCTCCTCCCTGAATGTCTTCACCGTCTTCATCCATCCCATTCAGCTGATCTTCTTGAGCCTTGACAGTGGCCTCCAAGGATACTATCCGGGCGCGAAGGTGGTCGATGGTAACGGCATTCTTGGCACGCTGCAGACGGAGTGACTTGCGGTCCTTGGCGAGCAGCTTGATAGCATCGGCATGATGAGCCAATGCCATGTGGGTCTGGTTGGCGTAGGCACGCGAGTTGTCCAGCTCCTTCGGGTGTGGAACGGCATGAAGTCCGAGGTGATCCACATGGTGCCTCAGCTCAGGGTGGAGCGGCAGGTCCATGGGTTCTCCATCGGAGTCACGCCTTGCGAGATGCGCAAAGCGCTCTCCCTGGATGGCGGCCTCATTCTGCCCGCATAGACGGGCAAGTGCTTCCTGAAGAGCACGTGTCAGTCCGTCCAGCCAGTTGCCTTCCCTGAAGGAGAAGAGGATCCTCTCAGAAGTAGGAGGCTCCATCTTGCCTCTCAGATCAGCGGTGATCACCCACTGAAGCTCCCCACCGTGCTGGTCGTTGACCTCAACTCCGTGGAACTCGGGGTGGGGGCGTCCAAGAAAGTTCGACAGGGCATCAAGGTCCCTCTCGAAGCTCAAGTCTCCGCCATTCCCAAGCTGGTAAAACTTGACGTTGGTTGGCTCCATCTGAAAGGGAGTTAGATGAGTAAGTTTAGAGAGTGAACAAGTGTGTCAAAATTTTATGTAGGTTTATAAAGAAGAGCATGACTTCTTATTTTTAACAAGATCTCAAAGATACGAAAGTGACTAAGTTTTTCCAAAAATATTCACTTCATTTGTTTTTGAACTTAGGTTTTTCGAACGTCCATTCTAACTAGGGTCTCCTAAGGTCAAACAATGGCTCGATACCAACTTGTCAACACCCGGATTTTTAAGTCCAGATGCCTATTATGCCATACATCGCAATCCCAGGAATATTGTTGTTGCGAGACATAATAGTTGAATATCATAGAGTCATCATTTATTACAACACATAATCGTCTTACAAAGGTAGATCACATGATCCAAAATTACAATAGTAGTTGATCTATCGATCAACGAACATCACAAATAGCGGAAGCGAAGTAGTAGTGGCTATCTAATCCACAGGCCAACGCTTGACGTCGGGAGCGGTCCTAGTTGTCGTAGACGTCCTCGCTGTCCATGTTCCTTGTACTGCTGTTCTCCTTCAAAGTCCGGCCATTTGAATAGCCAGGGACAAAGCCATGAGTACTTTTAAAGTACTCGCAAACTAATACTAGTGTAAGAACTATCAATTCTAGTAATGGGGATACTAAGCTCTAGGTTTATTTGCATAAAGCCAAGTTTATTTCATAAACATTTAGTAAAGATGCTTGAATCACTAGACTAACTCAAGTGGGAACATTAGTGTCATTCCCACAACTTGGTTGTGATTTTAATTCAAATCCACCCTTCACCTTTCAAAATTTAAAACACAAGTCATAGGTCACATTTTTGAAAATGGTCCGATGACGGAACAGTATGGCCTTTCCAACCGTCCTTAACCGTGGACGCGGCTATTCGAATAGGTTTACACTCTGCGGAGGTTGTACACTTGTGCCACAACTTTTGATTACATCCGTCGGGGTAACCCTGAATAATCGTAACTCGATACGCGGATCATCAACCATAACCTTTCACTTACATATCCTAGTATGAGCACCTCTCCCCATGAGCTTGGCCTCCCGGTGAAAACCGCAGATCAACCCGGGAACCGCACGGGGCTTGGGCCGGACATTCACCTCTTCCTTAACGTCGTTTCTTTTGTGTTGTGGAGGCAGCTTTGGGCATAACCCCGATGACGTTTGTTTAGAGGGAACCCATACTAAGACACATAAACTTCCGGTTAAGCCCTACCCATAATCGGTATTGTGGGGTACTCGTAAATTGGAATGGTATCGCATCCGAACCCAACCATCGGCTTTCGTAAAATTCACCAAGTCATTTTCCGAGTCATATTCACCTTCAAAATCTTTCAATAGAATGACTCATCATTCCAAGGTTTTCAAAGTCAGTAGTTTGCACAAGTTCCCATCTCTAATAGTCAATTTTAATCCTTAGCACTAGCAACTAGTCATGAGGGGTGCTAACTAGCTTGTCTTGCTCTAGGCTAACTTTGATGCTCTTGTTTTACTCTATATCTAAACCCAGTGAAATCATGAATCATAGGTACACTTTGATAAACAAAATTTAGTAAAGCTTGTAAAGTAAAATCTTGGGATAGGAGCATTAAGCATAAGGTAAAAATATTGGTGCCTTGCTCTTGTAGAGCTTTGCACAAGGGAACCTTGCAAGAGTGTTAGCTTGCAACATTATAACTTGCATTAGTCTAGCTTGCATTGGTAATAGCTTGCCTTGGTTGGTGTATGGATCAAAATGTTCCTCCTTCTTCTCCGTAGATGTTCTCGTCGTCCCCTTCGTAGCCTTCGGTACTAGCGTCTATAAACGAATACGAGGATACAATCACCACACAAAACTTGCATGCTAGACTAAACACACCAAAGATTCACACAAGCCTATGCTAGCATCATATCTTATTAGCATGGTGATTTACTTTGTTTTATTTTAAAGAAAACAATAATTTCCTCTCATTATAATTATTTATTAGTATAACTCCTTAATGCCTTGGAGGAAATAGTTTCCTCTCATTACCATATTAATTAATGTTTCTATTTATTTATTTGGAGAACTAATCTCCTCTCATTAAATATTGTTAAGATTTAATTTCCTCAAATACTAAGGTATGAGCACATGTTGACTAAGGTCAACACTTCACACTTATTATTTGAGAAACATGATTTAAATGAGGGAATACACCTCATGCAATTTAATACCAACATAGTAATGATTTAATATCATCGAATAATTCCATATGAGAGTTAGTAGACCATGGTCTCTTCCTCATGTAGAATTACTTGAGACAAAGGTTTAAATGAGAGGGATACCTCTCATATGATTTAATAATTAGTTGGAACAATTTAAATGCTACTATGGCAAACATTTAATTTCTTAAGTGAGCAAATATGAGATCAAGCAACAAGGGTCATCACATTACTTCATACAACTTGAGAAGATGATTTAAATGAGGTGCTACACCTCATAGATTTAAATTCTTAAATTGGGAAATAATTTAAATGGGCTAGAAATGGCCACATAGCCACTATTGGGATCTAGTCCATGATCATGCAAACAACTATGCTATATTATTGCATAATCAATTAGAGGACATCATTTGTGATTTATTAGAGTTGGAACTAACTTAAAATCATTTATAGATTATTTTTAATAATTATTTGAAGTTAGAAAAGGCCCTGCCTTGTTATTGTTGTCATTTAAATTCTAATACGAATTTGGATATGAGGCCTGTGTCATTATTTAGATAATTTCATGGGCTTTCTAAATATATAAAATTGGTTAAGTTTGGTGTAGTAGATCTCCAGATATTTAAATTTGAAGTTAGCATCAGTATTCAAATTTGAACTAAATGGATTATTTATGTTTGAAATTTTGGGCCTGGCGGGAAATGTAAATGGGCCCAAACGATTTAAACAGCGACAACGCGGCCCGAGCAAGCCACGGGTGCGGGTGGGCTGCGCCGACAGGTGGGGGCCACCCGTCGGTGCCTCTTAACTCGCCGAAACGGTATGCGAGAGTTAGGCCGTCGGATTAAAACAGAGATCTACGGTGTGTGTGCGTCGTCGTCCCGGCGGGATTCCGGCGAGGCCACGGCGGCGGTAGGGGGTCGGAGAGCTTACCAGGCCGTTGCGGGTCTCGGCAAGGTGCGCGGAGAAGCCGTCGTCGACGAGGAGGCTACCGGCGCGGTTGTGGAGCTCGGGGAGGCGTCAATCGAGGCGGAGCTTCGCGGGCTCCGGCGGACTCGAGCTCGCAATTCGAGCAGCTCCGGCGAGCTCTGGTGAAATTGACTGTGTAGGAATGCTTAGTGAGGAGAGGGGAGCAGATGGTGTGAAGATAGCGTCCCGGAGTGGTCTCTATTTATAGTGTCGAGGTGAGCCGAGGGGTGCTGCAAGGGCGCGGCCATGGCGCGGCTCCTGTGGTGCTCCAAAGGGCAAGGCGAGGATGGGTACGTGTAGGCGTCGTCCTGGAGATGCTCAACGACTAGCTAGGGCAGAGAGGGGGCGATAGGATTGCTCGATTTCTTGCAGGGAGCATCTCAGTACCCGCGGTACTTCGGCGAGGAGGACGACGGTGACGAGGCTCTGGGCGGTGCTTGAGCGTGTCTAGCGCGTAGGGTGAGTGGAGTGGCTAGTCGACGCGGCCGTAGGGATGCAGGGCGAGGACGGCGTCGCTCGAGTGCCCGGCGTCCTGGCGCACGCCAGAGCGCGCTCACCGCGTGCCTGGGCGTGTACTGGCAGGGTTTTGGCATGGCTGTTCTGATCAAGTCCGTGCACGATCGATCGAGTGAGCGGTACCTTTGGTGTCCTTATGCATTGCGGATGCTCCGGGACAAGGGCACGGGTTAAAATGCTGGCTGGTGTTGGAGATGCCAAAGTGGCCGGCATGGTGGAGTTGTGCATAGTTTAGGGTTTTTCCTTGGCTTTAATCGACCATGCAAGTACTGGGCTAGAGGCAGGGGGTGTAGAACTAGCTAATGATCACATTTGCAAAGGGGTTTAGGGAAGAAACTGCTGGACAAAAGCATGTAACACATTTCTGAATTTATGCCCGCCAAGTGTTCGACATAATGGCCGCATGAAGAAAAGTTTCAAAATTTGAAATTCTTTTTGGTGAATCTTCATGATATAATTAATGTGAAGTTTTGGTGGTGGTGGCACTCAATTTGGAAAAGAATTGCAAAGTCTCAAATTTGAGATGATCTTCTTTTTATTCTCAGATCCCATCTTGGCCATTTAATTCTGGTCAACCTAGTCAACTCTGGTCATGGTGGTCAACATGAAAAGTACTCACCATAACATGGTCTTGGATGACATGGCTTTGGTTGACAAAGTTTAGTTTAAGTTTTAAGAAATACAGGGGTGCAAAGTGGTGAAGAAAATATTTTTCACCCAAATGACCATTATCACATGTATGAAGAAATCTTGATTTTCTTTGATTTGATTCTTGATCCAATGATGCAATTGTGTTAGTTTATCACATTGAAGTATTTTAGAAGCAAGGAAACAAGTAATTATGGCCTTGGTGAAGAATTTGCATTTCTACATAAAGTATATGTGAGTGATGAATGGGTTTTTCCCATTTTCTTTATTTCTCCTTAAGTTAGGGTTTTGTGATCTTGATTATGGTTCACATAGCAATAGTTAAGCATGCTAACACTCATCATGGCAATTGCACAAAAGGAATCACTCAATGCAAGAAACTATACGTGGCACTCTATGCATATGTTGCATTTAAATTTTAATTTGACTTGGCTAGCCCCAAATGGTGTTGTTGAGTGTTGAGATGGTATATAGAAGTGCTCCCATCATTCACAACAAGTATTAGTGTCAAGGTTCTTAAATTCACATATTTGCTATTTTACTCTCATATGCCTCTATGGCATTTTTAGTTTTCTTTTTAATTTCTTTGGTTTCACTTTGGATTTGGTTTGATAAGTGCTAGGTAGAGTGTATGAATGTTTTCCAAACTTGTAAACAAGGTAGGAGGGTCTAGGGTTAAGATTTATAAAAATAGCCATAGGCACATATGCCTTTTTCTTATTTAATTTAATTCCTTTTTATTTTGTTTATAATGGATGGTGAGAAGAGGGGTGAGGTTTAGGGTTTAGTTGAGTATCTCAATGGTTCACTACTATTTAGAAAGGTAAGAAGGGTATTAGTTAATATTTGCATACTAAGGCTATATGCCCACATATGCCTTTTTATTTTATTTTAGTTTCTTCTTATTTGATACTATTTAGTTTTGAGAGGATTAGGGTTTAGGGTTTTGGAATTAGGTTCAATGCAATAAATAAACAATCATGGCAATATCACAACATATAAGCATGTTCACATGTACCAAACTTAATTTAATAAAAGTTTTTGTTGGTTCCAAAATTTGGAACTAGGGAAATTCATTTGTTTTGTTTTGAATTTTTGGGATGTTACACGATACTTGCCGATCAACCTATCCGCTCTGCCTTGCTCCCCTCATCCTCTTTGCCCAAGGAATCAAACCGGGGCAACCGTCATCGATGCCGCCATTGCCTTCTTCCCCGCCTCCATCCGGTGGCCGCCGCCGTTGAATCGCCTGCACTACTACTATGTCCCGGTCCTCTCCTCGCTTCCCAGAGCTTCAGATCATCCCCCTGAATCAGCCGACATCTTCCCCGAGCGGAGCCACGTCCCGAGCCTTTCCCCGATGTGTACTCACTTCTGATTATAACGCCGGACCAGGCCGTGCACAATATGACAACTCTGATCGGAAGCAACTCGGGTTTTCAATTAGAGCTGAACACGGTGCGAGACATGAGGTTTTCACACGTGATTCGTAGGAGGACGAAATTGATCGATGGACGAAACCAAGGCAGCACGGACCAAACGGACGAAACTAAGGAAACATATTTGCCCGGTGCGTTGCAACGGGTGAGATCATAGATATCGTATAAAATAAAATATAGTTGGTAATCCGCAGCATGTTGCAGATATTAGCCACCTTTCACGCGTCCATGGCGCACTGTGGGTTGCATCAACGCATACCGTCGCCATCGCCCCCTCACCCGAGTCCACAAAAACCTTCGTGTTTGAGATTCGTGCAACCCCTTTGCACATTGCAGAACTCACCCTCCAATTTTACATAACATGCCCCTCTTTCTTTTAGTACTGAGTTAGTACATTTTTTTTGGTGGTAACAAATTTATTCATAGATGTTATACTACAGAACCCACCATTGTGACGAACTATTAAACAAACAAAATTTACTGATTTGGACATAATCAGTCAGATCCTTGCCAGTTCATAAATTCGAACCACAGATCAAAACTTAAACTTTATTCCAGAACATGAGGGGAAAGCACATATTATGGAAGCATATTAATTAATGGGAAATCAAGCAACCAGACCATGGGGAAAATCCCAATTCACGAACATTTTTTCAGATCTGTTATGCATGATATCATTGGAGCTGAAACACATGAGACAAAATAGTTTGGTCTGCATCGATGCATTATGCATCTTTGATCTGCGCCCATCCGTATGTCCTGATAAACCAGAAAAGGCCATGTCTCCTTAAACTGAAGGGGGCACTAAAATATCAGAAAGCTGATCTAAAGCAAGCACTAAGAAGGAGAGATTTGGAAACAAATCCACATACCGAACACCAGCGAATAGGAATCCCAGGAATCATGAGCATTATAATTTTGTTGCAGCTTGCGCCTTCTACCACCAGGCAGCTGACATGAATCACCACACGAACCTCTACATGATCTCCTGAGGTACGTAGTCGTCTGGCGTCCTCGTAAACAAAGCATCCGGGAGCCGTGTACAAAGAGCACCCAGTTGTAACACCTTAGCTCCTTATGTTCTTGACCATGTTGCCTGACATGTCTAGGAGGTTGACGCCCATCACTATGCCGTGCTGCGCGTTCTAGCGCACAGTGCAACATCGAACTGGGGCAGCTGCAGGGCACCGTTATTCAGAGGCAGTAGTAGGTCGCTATCAAGTCCGTTGATTTCAGCTAGAAGTAGGTCGTGATCCTTGGCTATCGGGACGTACGGGATCATGACCGCCACATCGGCGCACGATTTTTTCTTGTCATATCGTAGTGCTTGTTGATCAAGCTACGCGTACACATCACATGGACGTACGTGTTGTTTACCAGCCTCCAATTGAGACAAGCTACATCAGTCATGTAATTGCAAATCAAATCTTTACCTAATAATAAAAGCAAAAGGGTTTCTCCCTCGGTCGTTCGTCTAATTTAAAACTGCCCTAAAAGTTGGTACAAATTACCCACCACTGCCACCCGTAAGTTATAAAAAAAATTAATGTTTTCTTCCGTCCAGAAAAAGGAGTTGCCAGCGGAGATGGACTCCGCGTCCAAGTCGAGAACAAACGCACCTGAGCCCAAACTTGTACGTATCAGTTCAGGTCTCCAGCGACCTATATATTTAGAGCAACGCTGACGCAGGTATACATCGACGATCCAATCTAGAGTCCAAAGGCCAACCTAATCTGCCGGAGGACGACAATTACGTCGAGGATTTCGAGGACGTGAGCGATGGAGATGACTTATTAGCCGATACCTTTGGTAATGAGGGTTTCGAGGTCGACGCGTTGGGCTTTGCTGCAGCTTCGGCGGAACCCTGCCGAGTAACCGCGCCGACGCGACCATATCGTTCCCGGCGCCGGCCTCCATGCCCAGCTACATGAGGGATACCAGCAGCTCCAGCTCATGGCGCCCTCGTCGGCGTAAGCGGAGGCTGGTACACGGGAGGCAAAGACGAGGGGGCGAGGTGTTGTTCCGAGCGCCAGCCGCGGCACGTCCGGCATGGTGAAGCTCACATGTTCGTCGACCGTACAGGACATAAGTGCGAGGCACACGAGACTACGACCTACGGGAGGTGACGACGAGTGTGATGCAATCCCATTGTTCTCTATTTGATTTGCAATTACATGACTGATGTAGCTTGTCTCAATTGGAGGCTGGTAAACAACACGTACGTCCATGTGATGTGTACGAGTAGCTTGATCAACAAGCACTACGATATGACAAGAAAAAATCGTGCGCCGATGTGGCGGTCATGATCCCGTACGTCCCGATAGCCAAGGATCACGACCTACTTCTAGCTGAAATCAACGGACTTGATAGCGACCTACTACTGCCTCTGAATAACGGTGCCCTGCAGCTGCCCCAGTTCGATGTTGCACTGTGCGCTAGAACGCCCAGCACGGCATAGTGATGGGCGTCAACCTCCTAGACATGTCAGGCAACATGGTCAAGAACATAAGGAGCTAAGGTGTTACAACTGGGTGCTCTTTGTACACGGCTCCCGGGATGCTTTGTTTACGAGGACGCCAGACGACTACGTACCTCAGGAGATCATGTAGAGGTTCGTGTGGTGATTCATGTCAGCTGCCTGGTGGTAGAAGGCGCAAGCTGCAACAAAATTATAATGCTCATGATTCCTGGGATTCCTATTCGCTGGTGTTCGGTATGTGGATTTGTTTCCAAATCTCTCCTTCTTAGTGCTCGCTTTAGATCAGCTTTCTGATATTTTAGTGCCCCCTTCAGTTTAGGGAGACATGGCCTTTTCTGGTTTATCAGGACATACGGATGGGCGCAGATCAAAGATGCATAATGCATCGATGCAGACCAAACTATTTTGTCTCATGTGTTTCAGCTCCAATGATATCATGCATAACAGATCTGAAAAAATGTTCGTGAATTGGGATTTTCCCCATGGTCTGGTTGCTTGATTTCCCATTAATTAATATGCTTCCATAATATGTGCTTTCCCCTCATGTTCTGGAATAAAGTTTAAGTTTTGATCTGTGGTTCGAATTTATGAACTGGCAAGGATCTGAATGATTATGTCCAAATCAGTAAATTTTGCTTGTTTAATAGTTCGTCACAATGGTGGGTTCTGTAGTATAACATCTATGAATAAATTTGTTACCACCAAAAAAAATGTACTAACTCAGTACTAAAAGAAAGAGGGGCATGTTATGTAAAATGGGAGGGTGAGTTCTGCAATGTGCAAAGGGGTTGCACGAATCTCAAACACGAAGGTTTTTGTGGACTCGGGTGAGGGGGCGATGGCGACGGTCTGCGTTGATGCAACCCACAGTGCGCCATGGACGCGTGAAAGGTGGCTAATATCTGCAACATGCTGCGGATTACCAACTATATTTTATTTTATACGATATCTATGATCTCACCCGTTGCAACGCACCGGGCAAATATGTTTCCTTAGTTTCGTCCGTTTGGTCCGTGCTGCCTTGGTTTCGTCCATCGATCAATTTCGTCCTCCTACGAATCACGTGTGAAAACCTCATGTCTCGCACCGTGTTCAGCTCTAATTGAAAACCCGAGTTGCTTCCGATCAGAGTTGTCGTATTGTGCACGGCCTGGTCCGGCGTTATAATCATAAGTGAGTACACATCGGGGAAAGGCTCTGGGACGTGGCTCCGCTCGGGGAAGATGTCGGCTGATTCAGGGGGATGATCTGAAGCTCTGGGAAGCGAGGAGAGGACCGGGACATAGTAGTAGTGCAGGCGATTCAACGGCGGCGGCCACCGGATGGAGGCGGGGAAGAAGGCAATGGCGGCATCGATGACGGTTGCCCCGGTTTGATTCCTTGGGCAAAGAGGATGAGGGGAACAAGGCAGAGCGGATAGGTTGATCGGCAAGTATCGGGACAGCCCCAGCGACGGCGCGGCTGAACGACTCCGGTTGCGGAGTTGGGTGCTTGCTTGGATGAGATAGAGAGAAATCATATGATAAGGGATGAAGAAGAAGTAGGCCATGTAGGAAGGCTTGCCATCAGACAGTTCTGCTGGCTTGATTTGCTTGTTTGTGCCGATGCTTTGATTCGCTCATCGAGGTGCTCTCTGGTAGCACCGCTCCGGATCAAAAAGGAGATCATTGGATTGATCCCGGAGATTGTGGGAGATTGTGGGCGACGAGAGGCATGGTGCTGTATCTTGGTGCTTGGATACGTTGTTGCAGGAGGACTCCCAGGTGTTGTGGTTGCCGTACTGGACACTTTGTTTCAGTGTTTTTCTCCATCGGCCAGATTAACCTCGCGCCTAGAGTATGCAGGAGCCGGAATGTGCTTCGGAGGGGCCGAATTCGGCCGGGTATCACCACGTCTTCGCCCACATACTATGGTCGCCCATCATCTCCTTCTTACTTGTAGCGCGGAGCATGGCCTCTTCTACCATTCGTCGAGCTCGAGCACGAAGACAATTCTGCTCCCTGCGGCACCACGTCCGTGGTGGCCGGACGAGCTAGAAAAGAATAATGCAGCAGGAGAGTCTGAATCCAGATTAAAGGGCGAACATTGTTGCCTCATGTCATGCTGACATCCCGCGACGATGGATCGTGATGAATATTAATCTCTGCTGAGGGTGGTAAGTACTATAATATATAAGTCTATAATACACCAATAATACAACAGTGTAGTGCATGTTGTCTCTTCTTATACGTGAATAGTTACAATTAGATGGAAGAGATGAGGCTTGATCAAGATTGGATGTTGTATAGAGCAAACTTATCTGCCGGCTATGTATGTTTCAAGTTTGAGGTTAGGATCAGAAAATCCAGAGACAGTCTTTTGGACACATCATCCGGCCATCCTAATGCTAACAGTTCAGAGACGGGCATCTTCTTCAACATGTGTAAGAAGCCAATATTAATGTGCAGATCTTTGGCAAAACTCCCAATCTTCTTTATCAGGATTTACATTATTTTTCATTACTCGTGGTTCTTGTTTCTCTCCCATTATTGATAAAATTATATTAAACCTAGAACTATTTATTTATCGTTGCGTGTTTTGTTCTTGATTTTATTTCAACATTTAATGACTATATGAAACACATAAATATGTCTCGATCACACGTGTCATCTAAATTTCTCCCCCGATGCAACGCATGGGCAAGTTTACAAGTAGAGAACAATGGGATTGCATCACACTCGTCGTCACCTCCCGTAGGTCGTAGTCTCGTGTGCCTCACACTTCTGTCCTGTACGGTCGACGAACATGTGAGCTTCACCATGCCGGACGTGCCGCGGCTGGCGCTCGGAACAACACCTCGCCCCCTCGTCTTTGCCTCCCGTGTACCAGCCTCCGCTTACGCCGACGAGGGCGCCATGCGCTGGAGCTGCTGTCATGTAGCTGGGCATGGAGGCCGGCGCCGGGAACGATATGGTCGCGCCGGCGCGGTTACTCGGCAGGGTTCCGCCGAAGCTGCAGCAAAGCCCAACGCGTCGACCTCGAAACCCTCATTACCAAAGGTATCGGCTAATAAGTCATCTGTGGTGACCCGGCATACCACTGCATGGTGTAGTATGCAAGTCTGATATAACACCAATGAAACACCGTTCCACTAGTATTATATCGCTCAGAGTGGTACAACAGAAACATATGAGGGTCCAAGGCATGTCTATAGAATTACAATATTGACTCTATTACATAAGATCATCATAGCCTCCTACTCTACAATGAGGTAAGCTGCAATAAACTCCAGAAGAACGACTCGTAGTCTAGTCTTATCGCGAACTCTATTGGTAGAATATTTAACTAGCTATGGAGGCTAAGAATAGATGCTAGCTAAATAGGAACTAGGTGTAGGAAGCTAGTTCCCTTCTATGGCTAAACTAGGTTTTCTCCTTGTTGGATGTGGTATCTGACTCCTCTGACAGGGTCCTGTCTCTTGAAGTAGTTGTTGACTCCTCGGTCTTCGAGTTGCACTGTAGGTCCTCCTTCGATGCCTCCATATCTAAGCAGGGGATTTAAGAGTGGGATGAGTACGAGCGTACTCAACAAGTTCATTATAGGAAAGAGGTGTTTAATGCACTAGCTACGGCATTAGACCAGAAAGTCTAATACCAATGCAGGTTTTCATAACCATTTCTTCAAGAGGTTGCTTTTATTCAGAAGAACTATGTCCGTCAGCCTTCACCGGTTTACTAGAACTTCATGGAGCTCCTTTCCGGCCGCGTTCGCAGTTCCATATCCCGGAACAGGGAGTGACAGGTCACGGTTCTTTACACTCTGCAGAGGTGTGTTGCTTTACCCATAAGAGATCTTAACCTTGGTGCCAACCGGGCATATTCCCCGTCCACACTTCCTATGGTGTGAGGCCCGGTATAAGGTCTAGCCAATCATGTTCCTCCGCTACCTCGAACACCCACCCTTTGTTGCATACCCCGACCCTGGGTCCTCGTCGGTCCTCTTACACCAATTAAGGATGGACCCCGACCACGACAACAGTTTGGGACTCGTTAACCAAACTCCTTCGCCGTAGCCGCAACCCATCATAGACCACTTACCGTGGGGAATTAGAATGGGATCCGCACCCCACCGCTTGCCCAACCTGGGTCAAGTGTCTACCGTAAGCGCATCCGTTGATGTACGAGAGGTGGAAACACTTTTGACTACTCCGTCCCACTCCAGATCTTATGGTTAACACGGGTATTACGGCACAAGAATCACTGGCGACATTTGTTGTTTAATCCTAGATGGATATTAACCTTTGCAATGGAACCTCCACCATATCAACACAATCCATGGTTCCATTGCCCACCACATAGTCATATTCATAGTTATGAAAGTAGTGGTTTTGGTTTTTATGAAATAGTGATAACCATAGTACTTTGCAAGTAATTTGATAGAAATACTCAAATGACATGAGCAAGTGATGAACTTGCCTTTCTTGACTGCAAGATTATGCAGACAAGGTCTTCGATACGCAATAACTCCAAATTCTGAAATAGCATCATCGTCCAGGTAAGGACGATGTTTAAAAGATTGGCAAGGATGCAACAATGCATAATAATGAGATGCAATCGCTCTAAGCGTGACCTAACCCCGATGATTTAGGATTAGTGAGTGGTAATGATTAGTTCAGGGTGTGTTGCACTTTTAGAGTGATTCACAAACAAGGTTCTTATTCAGGTGTGATTACTTGGTATTATCAACGAGTAGACAATAAAGAATAATAATTAATTGAGCACACAAAGAATGATAATTGGCATAATGTTAACAAGTAAAGAACAAGTGGTCAGCTTTAGTACTAGATGGCATGGTTAAGGATTAATTATCATATACTTCAAAAGAATAACTTTTGAAGAACATGTTCTTTAATAAAGAACAAGTATGATAATTAGGTTGGTGGAGTTCTATAATTTATTATGGTTCCAAGTAGTTTTTGGGAGTAAGTGTTAGATGGATCACAACAATGTTGGACTCATCGACACCTAGGGCTTGTAAGGTTAAGATAAGCCTAGGCATCCTAAGCAATTTATTATACATGGTTGTTGTCAAGGTTGGTTTATCTTGCTAATGATAGCTGGCTAGGGTTTATAGGTCCTATAAGGCAGGGTTGATGATGATTCCTTATTTTCTTCAAAAGAATAACTTTTGAAGAACATACTTCTTAATTAATAAGAAGTATTACAATTAAGGTTGAGGTGGTCTACTTTTTGTTATTGGATTCACTAAGTAAGAAATGATTGGCTCCTGAATAGGATGGTTCATAATTATGAAGTACTTGTAGGGTTTAGTGTGTATGGTGTATGATGCACAATTATTGGGCATGGTTGCTATTATGGTTCATCACAAGGGTGTGAGGCTAATTATGGATAATTAAGGTTGTTACCTCTAAGGATAGGAACTATGGTTGGTTCTATTTGATCATCTAGATTTGATTAAGATGAATACATGGGATACTAATTTAGTAATGATGGTTACTACATTTTATGTGACCAAGCAAGTATTTAGTTGCTACTATGTATCTATGGATACAAAGTAAGTTTTATGATCATAGGTTCCAACCTAGGGTTTAGGTTGGAGGCAAATTAAGGTTCTCATGTAGTAATAAAGCTAGGTTATAAATGGCATTAGGGTTTTAGGATCCCACATTAAATTATGGGGTTAACACTTTGTTTTATAATGGAACTAGGGTTTCCTAATTACTCTATAATTCTTGTATTAATAACTTCATTAATAAAGTTGAAGTTATTAATAACTTTGGAATTAAAATAATATTGGATTTGTCCTTTTATTATTTTTAAAGAATTAATAATTAAAGTAATTATTAATTAGAATTTAAATCCTCCTATTAAGGATTTAATAAATTATAAGCAAGGAAAATTAGTTTTATTATTTTCCTAATTTGCTTATTGGTTTTTATTAATTTTAGAAGTTTTTGTTAATTATTGAATTTTAATTAAATTTGGAATTAAAAATTAAAGGTTTAAATAACAAGTGTTAAATAATTAAATTTTTATTGAAAAATAAAAATTCATTTTATATTTTTATTGGATAGAGTTTTCTTTTCTAAGAATTTTAATATCTCATTTATATTTTTCTGACTTAAATTGAATTTTCTAAATTTATTTGAAGTTGCAGCAATTTTCTGGAATAATTTTAAATGGATAACGATTTTGTTACCGTGGCAGAACCTAACCTCGGTCACCGACCCGTGGGGTCGGGGCCACGTAGGTTGCCACGCCAGCGGCGACTGGTCAAGGTTGACCAGACGAGTTGACCACGCCGACGTTTAAACGCCGGTGGTCATCTGGGGACGGCGCCGCCGATTTACGGCCTCCCCAGATGCGTGTCTATGCTCTAACGAACCCTCTTGACAAGGCAAACCTTGTGGTGGTGTGGGCCTCTCGAGAAACGCACCAGAGCATCGCCGGAGATCATGTATGCGGCGGCGCAGCTCCGGCCAAGTGTCGAAATGAAGCTACGGGTGGCCATTTGATGCAAATTATAGGGCTACAGGTGCGTATTCATACCAAGGTTCTGTTGAGGTGGTCGGCGATGATGATCGTGGTCGGAGACGAGCTCAATTGCTTGTACGCCGGAGATGAACTGCGAAAGGGAATCTCCAAATTGGCATCATTTACTGCTTCCCCGGATGCTATCTCCTGGACCTCCGCACGGTTGCTGGGGTGGCTCCAACCGTCGGGTTCTTCCTCGACTCCGGCGGCCAGTAGGTGGAAATGGCGAGAGAAGGAGAGGTTCAGAGGACGATTGAGTGAGTGGAGGGGCACTAGGGTTCGCCGGGGAGTTTCAGAGAGTCTTTATAGCTCATGGCGCGGTCTAGAGCGTCAACTCGACGGCGATGACTGGCCGGGATGAACGACAATGTCGGTGCATGATTCGGGCACGAATCTTGGCGATACAGGGTAAGGTGGACGCGAGAGAGGTTATGGGCAGCTCTGGCTTGGTCGATGGCGTCCGCGTTCGTCCTTATCGACGACGGTGAGGTGGCCGGCGAAGTCCTGCACGTCGTCTCGGTGGCGTTCATGCGAGGAGGAGAAAGAAGACGATGGCCTGGCGAAACGGTATGCTGGGCTGACCCTGGGCCGATGCTGCTGGGCTGCTGGTGGACTGTGGTGCTGGGCTGCTCGCGGGCTGCGACGGCAGGTAAGGTCCAGGTAAGTTTTTCTTCTCTCTTTCCTTTTTCTGTTTTCATTTTCTGTTTTATAATTCAATTTTTAATTCAGATTTGAATTCTTTTCTGTTTTGCAGGTATTTGATAATTTGAATTTCATTAGGACTAAATAAAGGATCATTGTAGTACTGGATTGTTTTTGAATGAGCATTTAATATATGTGAACCTTTATTGCAAATTTTAATTAAGCATGATTCATGCTCTCATTTTAATTTCCTTTTTCTTGTGTAATCAAATCTATTTTGAATTATTAGGGTTGATAATTTCTACTCTAAGTATTTTAGAATTTATCATTAGGGTTTGAGCTCTTAATTGATTTTATGTGATCCTCTATTTATTAAGACCTTGTAGGTTTAATTATAGCCTTATCTCAAGGTTAGCATTATTGTTGTATTTTACTAGTACCTTGAAATACTTAGAGTAATTTTACTCTCATCATGGTTTGATCTTGATTAATAGGTTAAGTGGTTGGTCACCATACATATGGTTTCAATTATAAAGTGTAGCACAAGATTTTGCTTATGTTCAGGAATTGAAGCATAAGATTTATTTGATGTGCAAATCTATGGTTCCAATGCTATTTACCTAATGACACATGGGTTGAATCTTAATTGTGGTTTAGGTTTTATTTGTGATCACCCATGTGATATACAATCTAGGTTGAGATATAATTCTAGGTTGTAGCTATGGGATGACACCATATTGCATACTAGGGTTTAATCTCCCCTAACCATGATAAGGTGGTTGTTTACTTAACATTTTATGTTCTCCTCTAGTTACTATGATACTGAGAATTGGTTTTATCTTCTACCAATTGGCTTCTATTATTAACCTCAATTTATCATTTAAGTAACTACATTGGTTATAGTTCTTTTTATTGTCAACTTTGGTCATATGGATGGATGGTTTCTCACTATATTAAGTATGGAGTTTGAGTCTAAGGTTTTCTTAGGTTCTTTAATTTATGACTCATAGATATGGTAGGATTCTACTTATGATCACCAAGTGATTCACAAGTTAAAGTTGGGATAGAAGACTAGGGTTGCTTACCAGTTACCTCCCTATGATTTCATGTGATGAATGGTATCTATTGATCCTATTAGGGTTTAACTTACCCTCCCATACCTCAAGAGCATGATCATGGATTAGGCATGATCCACTTGTTCTTAATATCTCTACCTCAAGTTCTTAGGGTTTATGATCCTCACTTAATTTATATTGTTCAAGGTTTGGCTTCCTAAGGTTCTCTCATTAAATGGGGTTCTCACTTCCATGATTAAGCATTGTCTAGATTAACTAAACATAATATCTCCCTTATAGTTTCTTGAGTGGACATGGTTATGGTTGTCTCAATTATCTTGAGTATAACACCATGGTTTGAGCTTTCTCATTTAAGAATAGTTATTCTAGGGTTTATGGTGTACTCCTAATATTTATTTAGGTTACTGAGCCAAAGATTCAATTGTCTATCTTAGTTGGTTTATTCCACTCCTTAGTTCACTAAGTCATGGATATAGTCTTATTCCCCTTGGTATTTGGTGATCTCACCACTTCAAGGTGAAATGGTTTACCTAATACTTTAGTTCAAAATTTAAAATTGATTCTTAAATAGGTAAAGCTAGAATTAGTATGATTGGTCTCTCTCTCATTTGGGGAGGACTTGAATAATACTCTAAGGTTCCTCTTGGAGATGATGTTGTGATCATTTGGTTATTTATATCCAAGGTTTGCCTCAAGGTTTATCATGGCTTCTCTAAACAAAATAGGACTCTCACCTCTCTAGGTTTGATGTATAATAATTTAGAATAGAGAAGAATTATATTCCTTAGTTGGATCTCCTTGTCTTGTTTCCAAGATTAAGGTAAAATGAATATCATAGGGTTTATGATAAGTGCATGGATTAGTTTAAGACATGGAAAAGATAAGTGAAGAATGGTTTCTCCAATTTATTGTTACTTGATTTTCAATTGAATAAATGTTCTTAGGTTATGGCAAGGATTACCATATTATGATCTGTTATAAGATCAAGTAGTTGATCATTGAGTAAAGTGTGGTTGTGATGATTATTAGTTCTATTTGATCTAACCCCTTAGATCAAATCATCTCTACCCAAAACAAGGTTTTAACAAAGTCACATTGAGGTTTATAGCGCTTGACTTGATGAGCTACTTCAGTTCCACCAAGGTCAAGTGAAACTTCAGTTACTGTGACTGTTTTACTTTAAAGCGCGAAAATTCCCCGGATTTTCTATGCATGAATGCAATGCACACATCTGTTTCCTCTATTTTTGTAACCCCATTACCTGGGATATTACAGTCTCTACCCCTTAAACTAAACTTCGTCCTCGAAGTTTGATCTCTCTTACGTTTCGGAGTGTGGATCTGACTTGTGCAGACTAAATCTTTTGTCGAACTCCATGGTGATCTTACTGGATATAATTGAATACATCCCTTGTCCAGATTCTTCCTGGAATCCATTAGTGTCTGACTTTGAACATTAGTTTCTTACTCCAGTACTATGATTTTTATCTAGAATCTAATAATACTTGTCTCTGAACCATGGCTCTTACTTTGATTCATTGATGTCTTCCAACTATTATAATCTTGTTTCCTATCTCCTTGAAGATTCAATGATTGAGACTTCTTCTTGTCCTGGCAGTCTTTATTGAGGACTAATTGGATAACATGCTCCTATTTGATAAAATAAGTCTTTGTTTTTCCCTTACTACCAAAACTTCAATATTGGGACTTAGTAAGGTACTTGCCATGGAAATGGTCGTGATGGTTTATTTTCCTAAGAATGGATTAGACTCATTTAGTCCATCCAATCATGGTTTATAGTTGATACCTATAACTATTTTGGGTTATTTAGGTTCCATGAAAGGAATCATTCTATTAGTCTTTGATTTTGGTATTATCAATTTTCTTCGGTCTTTGGCCTTCTTGCTCTGTTTGGTCTCCGATATTTCCTTTGTCCAACTTCATTAACCTTAGTTTACTTGAGCTATCGTACTTCTGAGTAAATATTTCTCACTTTCCCAAGTTATAGCCCACTTCTTACTTCCTCGAGGTATAAACCTCGGCTTCTGGTCTGACATCCTTCTGAAAGTATTGTTCAACAATCTTATGAAAATAAGATCGAACTCTCGCTCAGTTCAGACCTTCTTCTTCTATTATGCTCAAAGTATTGAGTTATTGTACATCCAACTCAATCTTTACTCTACCCCTTAGGGTTTCCTTATGGTCTTCAACTCCTTTTCTTCCAACTATTGGACTTATGATTAGAATATTGGTATAGGTCTTGTTTATAATTTATATTCCTCTAAGGTTTTGCGACGAAACTTTGTGGTGTATCCACCCAATTGTGGACATCCAATGTGAATCCTTTGACTAAATGATAATAGGTCATTGTTATTTGGCTAACAAAATTTTATTTGTTCACAATTTCTTGATACAAATAATTAAATCGTGGATTATTTGTAACACCAACTGATACCAGCTGTGGCTATTATACCAACTGTGGCTATTTGATATCTAAAAAATGGATTCTATTATAGGTTCTGATCAATTGGACGAGACATCCTTCTACTTTATCTCGCAATATTGATATTATACCAATTGTGGTCTGCTGATATCGACTATGGTCTTCTTATGTCTACTATGATTTCATATATCACCTTCCTTCATTCAGGGTTTATTTTGCAAGAAAACCACTAGCTGACACTATGATTATAGTATCCTAAGTGATTTCCCATGCATTCCCTCTTCTATGTTGACTATGGATCTGCTTCAGCTTCACCATAATCATTATATTTCTCACCTTCATGCTTCTTTCGTACAAAAGTACTCCTCTGTTGAGGTAAAGCATGAGTTTTGGTTGGTACTTCCTTCTGAATATTGTGGTTGCTTCCCACAACTTTACTTCCTTTCTCTGATGAACTTCATCTTGTCTTCAGAATCTTTATAATTCGTCACTTCCTCACACGAATACCATTACCCTCTAGATCTATAGCATTAAGTAAGAACTTGATATAGCAACATGCATTTGCATACCAAAGTCAAACTTCATGTATGGATCTAGTCAAACAATGAAAATCCAATAAAATCCAAGAAGATTCAGCTTTGTGCTTATATTACACACCATCATAAGCCTGAATATAATAGTTGAGTAAGACATCTCTAAACATCAGGCTCTGATGTGTAGTATATAACACCACATAAGATAGGTTTATATCGTGATACTTAGCACGAATATATGGGATTCTACTATTTGTCTCAACCTTTACCTTAATTGCACAATTGCAATGAGATAAACTTGACACAAAGTGGTCTAGGATAGTTAAGGTTAACCTAATTTTCTCTGGAAATACTACTTAACTTCCATTTTGTTGAGGACTATCTCACATGATATGTCTAGGGTCTAGCATGGCTACTCTAAACACATAACTCTTGGAATATAGCTCCTATACTTCCAAGTGATTCTATCCTAAAACTATGGTCATGATGTGCTTGGCACACTTTCCATGGTTTTGGATAACAACTCTTGCACTATTGATGAACACGTGACTTCTTATTGTACTCCACTTAATTATTTATGATGTTCTAGTCCATCATATAAAGATTCTCAGGTGAATCATATATGATTACTATCTCTACCCTATAACTAGACATATTTTATTCCGATCACTCTTCCTTACTTCCCATGATTGACTCATCATGGTCTATACTACCTCATATAATTTATATTTTTCACTTACTATGAGTTGTTTCACATGTCTAGATAATTTTACTTACTCATTACTTATCTGGGTCTACATCTTCTATTAGGATATCTTATTTATCTACATCACTTGATATTACTTCTGGTGCAGGTCTGAGTAATTCTTATTTAACCATAACATGTGTTGGTACACATCTTCCAATAGGGTATCTTCCTTATGGTTGTATCCTCTCTTTGGACTACCATGTATTGTATACCAACTGTGATCTACTCATCTATTGTTTTAAGGGCTTATTGATGTGCTACATGTTTTGGGATTAGCTAACTATCTTCACTTAGGAAAGATAGATAGGAAAGGTTGACTCAAGTGTGTCAGGATTATTCTCAAGTGAATATCCATCTCAAGTCATAAGAATATTTGGTTTACCTAGGACAACTTCCTATAGACACTACCAATCCTATAGGTCTCCTTTAAAGGGTTTTAATCCTAAGGTCAAAGCATTTGCTCTGATACTCAACTGTGGTGACCCGGCATACCACTGCATGGTGTAGTATGCAAGTCTGATATAACACCAATGAAACACCGTTCCACTAGTATTATATCGCTCAGAGTGGTACAACAGAAACATATGCGGGTCCAAGGCATGTCTATAGAACTACAATATTGACTCTATTACATAAGATCATCATAGCCTCCTACTCTACAATGAGGTAAAGCTGCAATAAACTCCAGAAGAACGACTCGTAGTCTAGTCTTATCGCGAACTCTATTGGTAGAATATTTAACTAGCTATAGAGGCTAAGAATAGATGCTAGCTAAATAGGAACTAGGTGTAGGAAGCTAGTTCCCTTCTATGGCTAAACTAGGTTTTCTCCTTGTTGGATGTGGTATTCGACTCCTCCGACGAGGTCCTCGTCTCTTGAAGTAGTTGTTGACTCCTCGGTCTTCGAGTTGCACTGTAGGTCCTCCTTCGATGCCTCCATATCTAAGCAGGGGATTTAAGAGTGGGATGAGTACGAGCGTACTCAACAAGTTCATTATAGGAAAGAGGTGTTTAATGCACTAGCTATGGCATTAGACCAGAAAGTCTAATACCAATGCAGGTTTTCATAACCATTTCTTCAAGAGGTTGCTTTTATTCAGAAGAACTATGTCCGTCAGCCTTCACCGGTTTACTAGAACTTCATGGAGCTCCTTTCCGGCCGCGTTCGCAGTTCCATATCCCGGAACAGGGAGTGACAGGTCACGGTTCTTTACACTCTGCAGAGGTGTGTTGCTTTACCCATAAGAGATCTTAACCTTGGTGCCAACCGGCATATTCCCGTCCACACTTCCTATGGTGTGAGGCCCGGTATAAGGTCTAGCCAATCATGTTCCTCCGCTACCTCGAACACCCACCCTTTGTTGCATACCCCGACCCTGGGTCCTCGTCGGTCCTCTTACACCAATTAAGGATGGACCCCGACCACGACAACAGTTTGGGACTCGTTAACCAAACTCCTTCGCCGTAGGCCGCAACCCATCATAGACCACTTACCGTGGGGAATTAGAATGGGATCCCCACCCCACCGCTTGCCCAACCTGGGTCAAGTGTCTACGGTAAGCGCATCCGTTGATGTACGAGAGGTGGAAACACTTTTGACTACTCCGTCCCACTCTGGATCTTATGGTTAACACGGGTATTACGGCACAAGAATCACTGGCGACATTTGTTGTTTAATCCTAGATGGATATTAACCTTTGCAATGGAACCTCCACCATATCAACACAATCCATGGTTCCATTGCCCACCACATAGTCATATTCATAGTTATGAAAGTAGTGGTTTTGGTTTTTATGCAATAGTGATAACCATAGTACTTTGCAAGTAATTTGATAGAAATATTCAAATGACATGAGCAAGTGATGAACTTGCCTTTCTTGACTGCAAGATTATGCAGACAAGGTCTTCGATACGCAATAACTCCAAATTCTGAAATAGCATCATCGTCCAGTAAGGACGATGTTTAAAAGATTGGCAAGGATGCAACAATGCATAATAATGAGATGCAATCGCTCTAAGCGTGACCTAACCCCGATGATTTAGGATTAGTGAGTGGTAATGATTAGTTCAGGGTGTGTTGCACTTTTAGAGTGATTCACAAACAAGGTTCTTATTCAGGTGTGATTACTTGGTATTATCAACAGGTAGACAATAAAGAATAATAATTAATTGAGCACACAAAGAATGATAATTGGCATAATGTTAACAAGTAAAGAACAGTGGTCAGTTTTAGTACTAGATGGCATGGTTAAGGATTAATTATCATATACTTCAAAAGAATAACTTTTGAAGAACATGTTCTTTAATAAAGAACAAGTATGATAATTAGGTTGGTGGAGTTCTATAATTTATTATGGTTCCAAGTAGTTTTTGGGAGTAAGTGTTAGATGGATCACAACAATGTTGGACTCATCGACACCTAGGGCTTGTAAGGTTAAGATAAGCCTAGGCATCCTAAGCAATTTATTATACATGGTTGTTGTCAAGGTTGGTTTATCTTGCTAATGATAGCTGGCTAGGGTTTATAGGTCCTATAAGGCAGGGTTGATGATGATTCCTTATTTTCTTCAAAAGAATAACTTTTGAAGAACATACTTCTTAATTAATAAGAAGTATTACAATTAAGGTTGAGGTGGTCTACTTTTTGTTATTGGATTCACTAAGTAAGAAATGATTGGCTCTCGAATAGGATGGTTCATAATTATGAAGTACTTGTAGGGTTTAGTGTGTATGGTGTATGATGCACAATTATTGGGCATGGTTGCTATTATGGTTCATCACAAGGGTGTGAGGCTAATTATGGATAATTAAGGTTGTTACCTCTAAGGATAGGAACTATGGTTGGTTCTATTTGATCATCTAGATTTGATTAAGATGAATACATGGGATACTAATTTAGTAATGATGGTTACTACATTTTATGTGACCAAGCAAGTATTTAGTTGCTACTATGTACCTATGGATACAAAGTAAGTTTTATGATCATAGGTTCCAACCTAGGGTTTATGTTGGAGGCAAATTAAGGTTCTCATGTAGTAATAAAGCTAGGTTATAAATGGCATTAGGGTTTTAGGATCCCACATTAAATTATGGGGTTAACACTTTGTTTTATAATGGAACTAGGGTTTCCTAATTACTCTATAATTCTTGTATTAATAACTTCATTAATAAAGTTGAAGTTATTAATAACTTTGGAATTAAAATAATATTGGATTTGTCCTTTTATTATTTTTAAAGAATTAATAATTAAAGTAATTATTAATTAGAATTTAAATCCTCCTATTAAGTATTTAATAAATTATAAGCAAGGAAAATTATTTTTATTATTTTTCTGATTTGCTTATTGGTTTTTATTAATTTTAGAAGTTTTTGTTAATTATTGAATTTTAATTAAATTTGGAATTAAAAATTAAAGGTTTAAATAACAAGTGTTAAATAATTAAATTTTTATTGAAAAATAAAAATTCATTTTATATTTTTATTGGATAGAGTTTTCTTTTCTAAGAATTTTAATATCTCATTTATATTTTTCTGACTTAAATTGAATTTTCTAAATTTATTTGAAGTTGCAGCAATTTTCTGGAATAATTTTAAATGGATAACGATTTTGTTACCGTGGCAGAACCTAACCCTGGTCACTGACCCGTGGGGTCGTGGCCACGTAGGTTGCCACGCCAGCCGGCGACCGGTCAAGGTTGACCGGACGAGTTGACCACGCCGACGTTTAAACGCCGGTGGTCATCTGGGGACGGCGCCGCCGATTTACGGCCTCCCCAGATGCGTGTCTATGCTCTAACGAACCCTCTTGACAAGGCAAACCTTGTGGTGGTGTTGGCCTCTCGAGAAACGCACTCGCAGCATCGCCGGAGATCATGTCCGCGGCGGCGCAGCTCCGGCCAAGTGTCGAAATGAAGCTACGGGTGGCCATTTGATGCAAATTATAGGGCTACGAGTGCGTATTCATACCCCGGTTCTGTTGAGGTGGTCGGCGATGATGATCGTGGTCGGAGACGAGCTCAATTGCTTGTACGCCGAAGATGAACTGCGAAAGGGAATCTCCAAATTGGCATCATTTACTGCTTCCCCGGATGCTATCTTCCTCCAAGATGCTCTACTCGACAAGGCGCATCTCCTGGACCTCCGCACGGTTGCTGGGGTGGCTCCAACCGTCGGGTTCTTCCTCGACTCCGGCGGCCAGTAGGTGGAAATGGCGAGAGAAGGAGAGGTTCAGAGGACGATTGAGTGAGTGGAGAGGCACTAGGGTTCGCCGGGGAGTTTCAGAGAGTCTTTATAGCTCATGGCGCGGTCTAGAGCGTCAGCTCGACGGCGATGACTGGCCGGGATGAACGACAATGTCGGTGCATGATTCGGGCACGAATCTTGGCGATACAGGGTAAGGTGGACGCGAGAGAGGTTATGGGCAGCTCGGCTTGGTCGATGGCGTCCGCGTTCGTCCTTATCGACGACGGTGAGGTGGCCGGCGAAGTCCCGCACGTCGTCTCGGTGGCGTTCATGCGAGGAGGAGAAAGAAGACGATGGCCCGGCGAAACGGTATGCCGGGCTGACCCCGGGCCGATGCCGCTGGGCTGCTGGTGGACTGTGGTGCCGGGCTGCTCGCGAGGCTGCGACGGCAGGTAAGGTCCGGTAAGTTTTTCTTCTCTCTTTCCTTTTCTCGTTTTCATTTCCTGTTTTATAATTCAATTTTTAATTCAGATTTGAATTCTTTTCTGTTTTGCAGGTATTTGATAATTTGAATTTCATTAGGACTAAATAAAGGATCATTGTAGTACTGGATTGTTTTTGAATGAGCATTTAATATATGTGAACCTTTATTGCAAATTTTAATTAAGCATGATTCATGCTCTCATTTTAATTTCCTTTTTCTTGTGTAATCAAATCTATTTTGAATTATTAGGGTTGATAATTTCTACTCTAAGTATTTTAGAATTTATCATTAGGGTTTGAGCTCTTAATTGAGAATTTAGTTCCCTGCATATGATTTTATGTGATCCTCTATTTATTAAGACCTTGTAGGTTTAATTATAGCCTTATCTCAAGGTTAGCATTATTGTTGTATTTTACTAGTACCTTGAAATACTTAGAGTAATTTTACTCTCATCATGGTTTGATCTTGATTAATAGGTTAAGTGGTTGGTCACCATACATATGGTTTCAATTATAAAGTGTAGCACAAGATTTTGCTTATGTTCGAGAATTGAAGCATAAGATTTATTTCATGTGCAAATCTATGGTTCCAATGCTATTTACCTAATGACACATGGGTTGAATCTTAATTGTGGTTTAGTTTTTATTTGTGATCACCCATGTGATATACAATCTAGGTTGAGATATAATTCTAGGTTGTAGCTATGGGATGAAACCATATTGCATGCTAGGGTTTAATCTCCCTAACCATGATAAGGTGGTTGTTTACTTAACATTTTATGTTCTCCTCTAGTTACTATGATACTGAGAATTGGTTTTATCTTCTACCAATTGGCTTCTATTATTAACCTCAATTTATCATTTAAGTAACTACATTGGTTATAGTTCTTTTTATAGTTAACTTTGGTCATATGGATGGATGGTTTCTCACTATATTAAGTATGGAGTTTGACTCTAAGGTTTTCTTAGGTTCTTTAATTTATGACTCATAGATATGGTAGGATTCTACTTATGATCACCAAGTGATTCACAAGTTAAAGTTGGGATAGAAGACTAGGGTTGCTTACCAGTTACCTCCCTATGATTTCATGTGATGAATGGTATCTATTGATCCTATTAGGGTTTAACTTACCCTCCCATACCTCAAGAGCATGATCATGGATTAGGCATGATCCACTTGTTCTTAATATCTCTACCTCAAGTTCTTAGGGTTTATGATCCTCACTTAATTTATATTGTTCAAGGTTTGGCTTCCTAAGGTTCTCTCATTAAATGGGGTTCTCACTTCCATGATTAAGCATTGTCTAGATTAACTAAACATAATATCTCCCTTATAGTTTCTTGAGTGGACATGGTTATGGTTGTCTCAATTATCTTGAGTATAACACCATGGTTTGAGCTTTCTCATTTAAGAATAGTTATTCTAGGGTTTATGGTGTACTCCTAATATTTATTTAGGTTACTGAGCCAAAGATTCAATTGTCTATCTTAGTTGGTTTATTCCACTCCTTATTTCACTAAGTCATGGATATAGTCTTATTCCCCTTGGTATTTGGTGATCTCACCACTTCAAGGTGAAATGGTTTACCTAATACTTTAGTTCAAAATTTAACATTGATTCTTAAATAGGTAAAGCTAGAATTAGTATGATTGGTCTCTCTCTCATTTGGGAAGGACTTGAATAATACTCTAAGGTTCCTCTTGGAGATGATGTTGTGATCATTTGGTTATTTATATCCAAGGTTTGCCTCAAGGTTTATCATGGCTTCTCTAAACAAAATAGGACTCTCACCTCTCTAGGTTTGATGTATAATAATTTAGAATAGAGAAGAATTACATTCCTTAGTTGGATCTCCTTGTCTTGTTTCCAAGATTAAGGTAAAATGAATATCATAGGGTTTATGATAAGTGCATGGATTAGTTTAAGACATGGAAAAGATAAGTGAAGAATGGTTTCTCCAATTTATTGTTACTTGATTTTCAATTGAATAAATGTTCTTAGGTTATGGCAAGGATTACCATATTATGATCTGTTATAAGATCAAGTAGTTGATCATTGAGTAAAGTGTGGTTGTGATGATTATTAGTTCTATTTGATCTAACCC
>NW_025899988.1:0-87464 GCF_022539505.1 Lolium rigidum | reverse complement strand
TGAGTGTCTTGTTAGAACAGCTATCATGGCACTCCCTTCTCCAAATGCTCCACCTAACATTAGAAGGGCTTGTAGACCTGGCATGCCATCGATGGCTGAGTTGCCAAGAAGAGTCGATGGATTGCATCCTATGGAGGCGAGAAATCGGCATATTTGTGCAGGGGAGTACCCTCCGCTGGAACACTTGGAAAGGGCTCTTGAAGGACAGTACCTTCATGCATTGGTACCTCCTGAGACGGAGAAAGAAGTAACTGCTTCAATTGTTCTGTGCAAGGTCAAAAGGGCCATGAAGAGATGGTTGACTAGGGTGAGAAATAAATTAAGGAAGCAATAGTGTTTTGTGTCTCTGCAGCCATGTAGTGTATGTGTTTCTCTGCAACCATATAGTGTGTGTACGTGTGCCACTATGTATTATCGTGCAAGGTACAATAAAACGTGTCGTTCTTAATTACCAGCACTTGCCACATACATAGAAATGCATATGCAATTAGTTAATTGCATTACTTACACGATTTTACACTAGGGATAATACAAACAAGTACGGCGTAGTCCGATTCGTAAGTACAAAAAAACATAGTACGCACGTACCGAAATATTTTTGTATCAATACTTATTAATACCGTAAAAGCATTCATGTATTCCTCTTGCTCCCTAAGCTGTACTCGTGCAACATTCCCAATTGTACTCAACCCCCGCCGGCATCCGTCTCTTCACATAGAACAAAAAACATGCGTAAAAACATATGCAAACACTACCGTACTCCTCTTGCTATCGAAGCCGTACTCGTGCACCCATCACCGCCGTACTCGACACACCTTACACCCGTACTTTCTTGCGTACGATATAGTGAAACTCGTGCAACATTCCCAACCGTACTCGACCCCCGCCGGCACCCTCTCTTCCCAATGGACAAAACACATGCGTAAAACATAGGAAAACACTATTGTACTCCTCTTGCTATCGATGCCGTGCTCATGCACCCATCACCGCCGTACTCGCACATCTTAAACCTGCACCTTCTTGCGTAACCCAATATTTCCGTACAAATATAGTGAAACAAGTCCCGTATTCCTCTTGCCGCCTAAGCCGTACTCGTGCCCCCTTCATCGCCGTACTCGGTCCCGCCGGCACACGTCCCTTCCCGTAAAACAAACAACGTGCAGAAAACACAGGGGAAAATCCCTGTGCCCCTCTTGCTAACATCACCGCTGTACTCGACAAACATTACACCTGTACCTTCACAATATTTGCACACAAAAACAGAGAAGCTGTACTGGTGCACCCTTCACTACTGTACTTCTTTTGCTTCCTAAGCTGTACTCGTACCTCCTCCACTTCTGTACTCGGTCCCTTCCCTGAAAACAAATATTTATTATTTTTTATAAAATGAAAGTAATGCCTCCGCCGGACAAGTGCCAAACTGACTTAGGCACGATACAGACTACGCAAGAAGATGAACCGCCTTGCGGTTAGACGAGTAGTGGAACCGCTTTGCGGTTAGAGGAATTGAATCGTATACATCCGTAATCTAGCGCTCTACATTCCTCTTTAAATAACCACCACCATCGCCACTAACTCCCACTTTCTCCCCTATTTTGCTTTCCAATTCCAAGGATTGATCGCCGCGGCTTACACCGCTCATCGGTAGCGATGGAGCAAGGTGACAAGCAAGCAACTCGAACACGCACGCGCATGTTCTTGCTTCCGGTCCGCCGGCAAACATCACTTCGCGATCGATATTCTTACCACCGCTCGCATTGCATATGGTATACCTGAAATGCGCAATGCAATCCATGAAGACCGGAGCCTCCCGTTCGGGTCGCCGTGCATTTTGCACAGCCCACGGCCACAGGAGTATTCTCGCTGATCGCAACTCGCAAGTATGTAGTTTCATTACTAGTTTGTTGTTTATGTTAGATTTTCAACTACCGTGAGATTTATGATGCAAAATTCCTATATAGGGAATTGAGGCTACCCTGACGCCATTAGACTCCGCCGCGGTACCAGCATTCGTTCCATGTAGGGTGATCGGCCGTAATAATAAACACCGGGTTGGTGCGAATGGGGACTCGGGTTGCATTTGTTCAGGATCGTGCACAATGGACCTTGCCGAACGTCTACACAAAGGCGGAGATAACACTTCCTTCGATTCGCAATGTTGGGATCCATCCGGATGACCATTTCGGTATTGCTGGACAAGTCACTATTTCACCATATTTTGATTCATTTAAGCCAACAGCTTCTTATATAATACCAATCGTGTATCACCGGGAGATGGCTAGTCTCGTGTTACTAAAGATTCAGATTACTGGTGAACCATTCTTGTTTGAAGGCAGATGGCACTACTGTGCTATAGCGGTGTTTGACAAGACAATAGCAATCATGATGGGTGGAACGGACACTGACCGGAGGATCCTTAGAAATGACTTCCTTCGTCCGTCACTTTATGCTGATGCCATCTATGACGAAGGTAGGATCTATGTCAGTTACGGAACCCCGTGGGGATGTACTTGTGTGGCAGCCGATGGAATATGGTAAGTTCGCATTCTATTTAATTTACAACAATATTGCACTTTTGATGTTAATTATGCCATCAAATACAGCTCACTCGTTTCATAGACCAATTATAAGGCAGATCGCAATGAAAAAATCTTTCAATAAGAAATAATTTGTTCAAAATCCCCTACATTTTTTACTTTCTTCATAATTCACTTGTTTACTTAAATAACTGTCATGTTGAATATAATATAGGTATGTTCAATTTTCTCTATCCCCATTTTGATGTACTTTGCGTATATAATTTATTTTTCATGATTTTTTTTTCTTAAAACAAAAATAAAAGGTGCAAGATCAGGTCCCCGTGTAATCTCGCCGCCCTTGAACGTTAATGCTGGTGGCCATGATTCCGTAGTC
This sequence comes from Lolium rigidum, assembly GCF_022539505.1. Lineage (NCBI taxonomy): Eukaryota > Viridiplantae > Streptophyta > Magnoliopsida > Poales > Poaceae > Lolium > Lolium rigidum. Next base: position 84,551 of record NW_025899988.1, on the reverse strand, counting down.
CGGTTCCTAGCGTCTGGTCTTGGTGGCAACATTATATTGGTTTGTATCCATGGTCAAGGCCACCTGTTGGTATTCCAACCAATTACAAGGGCAAGGATGTGTGGAATTGTCCTTCCCCGCATTGTGAAGTATATGCAAGGAATGGGCAGGTTACCGATCCCGTTGATACAGACCGGGTAAGGCTGGGAGATCTACAGTGGCAGCTCTTTGTTCCTCGGCGTAAACTACCCATTCTTGCTAGATGCCCCGTGAGCCGAAGCTCACAACGCCGGCAACACATTCCCGTTGTTCAAGCCGGACAAGATTTTTGCCGCACCCAACTACGTCAACCATATACTACGGTTCCCGCATTGGTGCCGCATACCAGCTTGATGGTGGGGATTCCGTAGGCTCGAGTTTTGTTTGGCGTGACCTCAACCGGGGTGAGTTTCACGAGGTACCGATGTGGTTTGTGCCAACCCCGCCATGGCCGATATGTGAAACTTAGGTGTAGGATGTGATTTTTATGCTTGTGTGCTATGCTTTCTAACTCAATTTGTGGAACCTTGAATCTATGTATTGTATTTAAATATGTAAATTTAACATTCCCTTGAGCATCGCTGATGTATGTATTTTGTTCTTTATGTTAGATTTTTCAACTATTGTTAAGGAAAACCAACAAAGAAAACCCGGTACTATTATTCGTGCCGCATCCGTACTCGCCTCGCAGAGAACCACCGTACTCGGCTTTATCATCAACCGTACCTACCCCAAAAAGCGAAATTACGAACGAAGACCAACATATATAATCTTGTACTCCTTTTCGTGCCGCAAATTTACTCCTCTTAGTATAACCGTCGTACTCGACGTTCCTAACAACTATACATACCCCGTATAATCGGATATATGAAGGAAAACCAAACTAACTAACCCGGTACTTGTCTCCAAGATGCACTTGTACTAGTCTCGGTTTCACAACCGTACTCTAGAATACTAACAACCGTAACTCACCGTAAATAAAAATTGAACGAAATCTAGCAGAAATAGAAGGACCTGCGTATCTGATCTCCCTGAACATCCTGCCATGTCTGTACACGTCTGGAAGTAGAAGGACCTGCGTGTACACATATATCTGATCCAAGCCACAAGCTACGTTTTCTATTTATATGCATCTGGCAGCAGCTTATTACCTCTATTGCACAATTTTCCTATGATGAACTAGCAACTCCTTGTCTGTACAATTTTCAGCAACCATGCCGTATAAACACTTTTGGAAAGAGGATGACCTGTAGCTTATTAAGGTATTGCATAGGCAACTCTCATGAAAAAGAAATAACAACCCAAAATGTTCGCTGAAAAATAAAGATGACACACATACAGATTGCTTAACATAAGACATGGTTCACGTGATCACGTCACAGACACATCGATGTCGAAGTTTACGTACAATGTTCATGCGCAACAAATGCTAAAACCATGTCCCAACATGGATAAAGTAATCAAAAGCTTAATACAAACAAGACAATGCACTCAAACTTCAAATGACATCAACAGAGATAACAACACCCCGCCTCGCGTGCGATGATATCACCATAAGGATGGAAGAGAAACATCACCACTTGACCAGCCACTAGTCCCTTCTTTGTAGCAAAATCTTCCCATGCGTCGAGACTTATTATCATCCTACCATCGATGGAAGGATAGAACTGTCCAACAACATCCGGTGAGTTATCTACCGATAAAACTACAAAGCACTCGAAGGTTCTAGTCAAGACCTTGGACAACAATGGTTGGAATTTTCTCGCACAAGACAACATAAAAGAAACAAACTAAATATATAAACAAATATATTCATGTGATGATTTGGACTTCGAAAAACATTTAAAAAATAGAGACACATATTACATACTTACCATCGTGATCCGTTGATATTTGTGGCAGTGAGTTTGTGGATAAACAATGGTCCCAACCCAATGGCCTCTCCTATTGATAATTGCTCTCCAACTAACCAAGATGTTTGTAGACCAATCAAGTGGCCTTGTCATAACAACAACACTGTGTCTACCATACACTGATAACAAAAAAGCAAAACGAAGAAAGTCCGAATAAGCTAATGTTTGTTTAAGGTGGAGACATATTGCATCATAAGTAAAACATATGAAAAAATAAAAATCATATAACCTTCATCTGGTTCTTCATCACTTGATTCACTATAAGAACCACTCGAAGTATAAGATTGGACATTAATGATCTGGGACATTGTTGATGATTTGCAAGGTCCTACTTTAATTGGTCTATCGGAGTTGTTGGTCATTTCAAACATAATGAAATCACCAGGACGAGAATTGGGATTTGCATAGAAATTCCTTCCACCCCCAACCATAAAAACTAGTTACCGACTCATTCTCCACGACATTGAAAGTGTAATTGTTGCCTACATAATCGTAGACACGGACTTCACTTCGCCAAAGACATATCATGTTTATCTTGTTCCTAACATAGCATGGGACATTCTACAAGAAAGGGAAACATGCAAAATCAAACATTATGTAAAAATATAAATAATACGTTGGTGCATAAATAAATATAGTAAAAAAATGTACCAAGCAAATCTTCGTACTTAACCAACAGACTCGATATGAAAAAAGAACAATCCCTTGTTTTGGACCCGCATGGTCCATCCGGATTACCACAAACATTGCAGTACTATACCGAAGAAAATCCCGCACACATGGAAAAGGAGATCCGTAAGTAAAGTTTCTTAGTCACAAAAAAAAGCATAAAATAGATGATCTCACAGTAGATTACATGTAATAGATATAGAAAGTATTAATTGTTAATTGTAGATCTGATCTATTACGGTTAAATCTTCAAATATGATTTGTTTTTAAAAGTTGTAGTCCATGGTACTTACCAGTTTTAGGATAAACATAGCAAAGAAAACGAAGAGACAAAAAAAGGCAAAGAAAGAGGAAGATTTCTTACTGCACAAACAAGGGGGTAACGGGAATCAACAGAGATATGAGAAAACAAATATATACCCGATACAGCTATGGAGAAGACCCACCGAGACAAAGAAAGAGGACGATTACTTCGATATGGTCTGATGGACCAAGCAAGCACCAGCAGAATCTCTCGACAAGCAGCAGAATCTCTCAGCGTGGGTGTAGACCTAGACGAGGGAAGATGGAAGAGGGAAGATGGAAGAGGGAATAGTCAGTAAAGTGATAAGGTTGTCTATATATTGAATCCGAGCCGTCTCACTTCCCCAACACCGTAGCATTAAAAAACCGGAGTAATAAAAGCATTTGACTCGGCAAGAATAAAAAAGCATCTTGACTCAGATGCTCCCTCCATACCGGATAACTAGGCATATAACCTGACCCAGCGGGACCTACGTAATCCCTGATTGGCTCCTAATTTACGCAGTTTCTGATGAGTAATTGGAAAAGGCAAAGCAGCAGTTCCGTGCATGCATTGGCCTCATTAGCACCACTGTACCCATCGTTCTTTACCTATGCCAGAGTAGTGGGTAAACTATCAGAGAAAAAATGTACTCGTCTTCGAGGCGCACCTGTACTCTACTCAACAGGAAGACTGTACTCGAGAATTCTAGGAACTGTACACTACATGTAATATAAATTATGAACTAAAAGCCAACATAAACAATCTGCTAATCCTCATCGTGCCGTACCTGTACTTGTCTTAGTTGCAACTTCATACTCTAGGCTATGAACAACTGTACCTGCACAGAGAAATAACGAAACCAACGGAAAACAATATGGTAATCCTCTTTATGCGGCACCTGTACTCGGTTCAATTGCTCCGCCGTACTCCACAAGTCTTGCACCTGTACCTAGAGAAAACGGAGTTCTTTACAGAGAAACAAACAGAGACACGGCCCTGTACTCCTCTTGGTTCCGACGCTGTACTCGTCAATCATCAACGCCGTACTCCCCAAACAATGAACCCGTACTCGCACTAGAAAAAACGGATTTCTTTATGGAGAAACAAAAAGAAACAAGGTGCCGTAATCCTATTAGTGTGGACGCCGTACCCGTCCGTTATGCATAGCTGTACTCTTCAAGCCTTACATCTGTACCTGCGCTAGAGGAAACGGATATCTTCATAGAGAAACAAACAAAGACACGGTCACGTAATCCTCTTGGTACGGACGCGGTACTCATCTTTCCTTCACCGCTGTACTCCTCAATCCTTGCATATGTACCTGCACTGGAGGAAAACGAAGAACCGTGCAGAGAAACAAACATTAACACGGTCCCGTACTCCTCTTGGTAGGGACTGGTACTCGTCTCTCCTTCAACGATGTACTCCTCAAGCCTTGCACCTGTACCTGCACTAGATAAAACGGATATCTTTATAGAGAAACAAAGGGAAACGCGGTCACGTAATCCTCTTGGTACGGACGCGGTACTCATCTTTCCTTCACCGCTGTACTCCTCAAGCCCTGCATATGTACCTGCACTAGAAGAAAAAGAAGATCTTTGCAGAGAAACAAACAGAAACAATGTCCCGTACTCCTCTTGGTACGGACGCCGTACTCGTCTCTCCTTCAACGCTGTACTCCTCAATCCTTGCACCCGTACTCGCACTAGATAAAACGGATATCTTTATAGAGAAACAAAGGGAAACGCGGTCCCGTACTCCTTCTTGGTGCGGACGCCGTACGCGTCTACTCTTCATAGCCGTACTCCTCAAGCCCTGCATATGTACCTGCACTAGAAGAAAACGAAGATCTTTGCAGAGAAACAAACAGAAACAATGTCCCGTACTCCTCTTGGTACGGACGCTGTACTCGTCTCTCCTTCAACGCTGTACTCCTCAATCCTTGCACCCGTACTCGCCCTAGATAAAACGGATATCTTTATAGAGAAACAAAGGGAAACGCGGTCCCGTACTCCTCTTGGTGCGGACGCCGTACGCGTCTACTCTTCATAGCTGTACTCCTCAAGCCCTGCATATGTACCTGCACTAGAAGAAAACGAAGATCTTTGCAGAGAAACAAACAGAAACAATGTCCCGTACTCCTCTTGGTACGGACGCTGTACTCGTCTCTCCTTCAACGCTGTACTCCTCAATCCTTGCACCTGTACTCGCACTAGATAAAACGGATATCTTTATAAAGAAACAAAGGGAAACACGGTCCCGTAATCCTCTTGGTGCGGACGCTGTACGCGTCTATTCTTCATAGCTGTACTCCTCAAGCCCTGCATATGTACCTGCAGTAGATGAAACCGGAAATCTTACCAACTGTGCCTACTGTCTAGTGCACGCTATTCTCCAGGCTCTTACCAACTGTACCTACCAAATTGTACTCGGTTCGGTTTCACCACTGTACTCGACAAATCATATCAACTCGTACCTATTGCAATAGAGTGTTGTAGGTACTATAAGCTCTTCGTTCCACGGCTGTACTGTTCCAGCTTGCAACGCTGTACCGTTGGCTTTTAATAACCGTACCTATCCCGCGTAAGCCGCAAAAACGGACGAAACAAACGAAACAACCTGGTACTCCTCTTTGTGCTGAACTTGTACTCGTCTCAGTTCTAACGTTGTACTCAAGGTTATTAACATTTGAACGTATCCAAAACAAGAAAAAACTTGAACGTAAACCAACAGGAACTATCTAGTGTTCTGATCAAATCCGTCTCACATTGTATTAATCACTCTTACCAACTGTACCTACTACAATGAAGCCCGTAGTGAGCTTGCATGCCACAAATCACCAGCAAGGTACAGGCATCCATGCTCCCACATCGGTCGAAACCTTCCATGTCTCCTCGCTTCGGGCTCACCCTCGCAATAGGGCATAGCCCGGATCATACCGAGCGTACACCTCGCAAAGGCGTCCGGACACAAGATACATTCATATGAAAAATGTCTATTTCAAACATTTCGTTGATACCAACAAAGCAAAAAACAATGCAGACAACAGATACATTCATACCAAAACAAGGCATAGTTCAAATAAACAAGCAAATATGTGTTCATTAGAAACAACATTACAACTTTTCCTGACAGGGCAGCACTTCATTGAAAAAAAGAGGTGGGAACGCACTCCCAAAGAAAAGATTAAGCAAACAAACTAATAGTTCACACGAGACATAACTAGTATTGTACAACATAGGAGTGCTCTGGTCTAGCATTGATAACCAATGGATATCTTCAACTTGTCCTTCAACAAACACTTGATTCCACGTTCATCCGACATTGCAAAAACTTATATATATAGATTTATGCCGACTCAACAACATCCCGTGTGTCATTGATGTTCTGCCTCGCTATAAATTGACTTGAACGATCCATCAAAATCAGGGTGTCTTTTCCTTACAAGTAGCAACTTTATAAAACTTCAACATCAAGCGACCACATATGAAGAAGTGATTTATGGAAGTGAAATCAAACGCGTAACGATTGGAGAACTTCAAGTACAACGAGCCTTCCTCATCAACAGCCCACTTCACATCTGGCAAGTTTGCAACACGCAATGCATACACAAAATCCTTAGGGCCAGCAAAATACTTCAACTCCACCCTGAGCAAACAATCAGCAGGCCCTTCCTCCACACCAAGGATCCACATTGTTGTCGCAGCATAGTGTTGGGTTCTGATGCAGCTCCACATCTTCAGTGACGTACCAAATCCCCTGGATAGTTGAGTATATCCATCCCTTCGTGTATAGCAAGGAACCGCTGCACATTGCCGTAGAAAAAGATATCTTCACTTGGTGGCATCAAACTAAGCGTTTGAACCTTAATACATATGATCAACTTTTCATCATGTTTGAACATGATTCGTTCCGAACCCAACAAGTATGTATCAAATGGATTACCGCATCTAACAAGCAGCTTGAGAATTGTTGGATGTGTTGATCATGTATCTTATTGGAGCAAGTGAAGAGTGACCGCACCGTGTGTATTGCGTTGAACAAACTCTCAGCACGAAAAGAGAAACGAACACACACAAGCATCACATCGTTCACCGCACCAGTGTTCCAACCCCGTGTACTCCAAAACAAAACGTGAAACAACGGGCCTCCTAGTCTCCTCATGAGCCATAATGTGCTTTCGTCCAAACAAATATACACATGTGTTACATGCATTCAATGATAAACTTATTAGACTATATTCCTTCACATTTATTTTAAATTTATACAGCAAAAACCAAACATTAAACTATAATTTTATGAGTGCACACATAGTACATTTTACTTGGAAAACAGAGTCAGAAAAGAAAAAAACAAACTAATTGCATACAGCCACCCAAATACCATAGATGCAACAAACACGAGTACAAAAAACAACACAAGGACAAAAATGGTACAAAAAAATAGCATGTATTAAACCAATAATATACAGATCTGTATTAGGTGGACAACGGAAATACAACAAATGGAAATATATGAACAAAACATCAATACTAGGTGGACAAACATCAAAATCAACCGTCGGATCCGTCTATTTCAAGCACTTGAAGGATAATCAATTTTTTACCGAAGAACAAAATGCCACCAGTAGAGGAAAGAGGGTATCCGATGACCCCTGGCAGCGAGGAATGAGGGCCTCCGAGGTCTGTGGCCCCGAAGAATCCTCCCGGCGACGAACCACCGAAGCAAATCTAACCACCCCTCCCCTCACCTCCGCCCCGCCCCACCAGATGATATCGTTTCGTTTCCCCTTGCAAAATGTCTCCCACACTACAGTTTGAACAGGGGGAAGAGGGTCACGGGTCTTATCCAGAAAAGAGAGGGAGGCCGTGGTGAGACACGTGCTCCCGCGCAACGCTTACACCTGTGACCTAAATGAGAACACTTGGTCACACACATTAATGATTTAAGTTCACACACTAATTCCAATCTCGAATCACATCCAACGGCACCATGGCATCTCGCCGCTCGGCATTCGCGGCGGATATCCTAGCAACGTGTCCGCGACTTGTCGCCGGGTACCGCCACGTGCCAACGCGTACACCGACGGCGCGACAATGGCAACCGCAGCGATCGTGCACACCGCTTCCTCGCCACGTGCCACAGGTAGACACGAACCGTTCCTCCCTCTCTCGTTCCTCCTCAATGGCGACTCACCGCGACTACGGCGATGCGTTAGATGGTGGAAGACGCGGCGGGCATTGCGACGAATATGGCGATAAAGTCTCGGAGTCCCGCGACACCTCGAACCCGGCCGAGGGCGACGTGTCGCCGTTCCCCGCGGCCGCGTCGCCATTGCCGAAGGTTTGGAAGGAGCGCCCGGCTGAGAGCCATCGGTGGACCTCATCACTCGGCGGCGTCGAGTAAGCTTCCTTCCCTCCTCTTCAATTTTTGTGGCACCGCAACCCTAGAAAATCTAGGGTTTGGCAATATCCAGAATTTTGATTTGATTTTCCTGTGGTTTTTTCTTAGCTTGGAGGATGAAGTGTGGGATGTTAGGTTTCACCTAGATGGAAAAGATAATTTGGAGAAGAAACTAAGCAAATCTTACATTACATATACCAATATGCTAGCAATGTTAGAGATACGCGGATATGGCCGGGTTACAACATGTACTATGTAAAAGAAGAGGGCACGGCATAGAAGGGATGGCACTCATCAAGAGCATGATTGACGTTGAAGAAATGCCGGAACCGTATAAGGATGCCGGATGTGTTTCCATTATCGTAACCAAGGGTGAATCAGGTCCGCTCGCAGATATAAACATGAAACAATGTGAAGAACAAATTCCTATATCCGAAATAGGAGTGCTCGTTGTTTATTCAGTAGACATGCAGTGGTGTGCCGACTACAAAATACCACTTAGTACATGCCATTCCTATATCCGTAATGTATGAGGATTGTCCGTCGATTCAAAAAACCCAGGATCCAGCTTATTACAAAAGGTTCGTATGATGATATGTACTCTAGAACAACCGGGTCACAAAGTTTTCGTACTCCAACGAAGGATTCGTAGTACAATTATGTAGATGTTGAGCATACTGATAATTTAGACAAAAAGAAGAGGAAACTTGTTTCTCCATCTGACGCCACGGCAACAAAGAGACCAAAACATACTGCAAGAGATCATCGCAAGTCTGTGGCACAGTATAGACCAAAGAAGTTCAAACAACAATGCCAAGCAAAAAGACTGTACAACCTCCTAGTGACATCAAACAAATTTGCATCGTAAGTAATTTATCATGCACTGCATAATGTTCATATCTTCCACTTGTTAATTTTAACCTTTTGGATTTCCTTGCAGAACTGAGGTATTCAATGCACCAGTTATGCACAAGGTTATTCCCGACTTCAATGTACCAAACAATGGGGCTGACATTGCTAGACAATTTAGTAGTGGTCGGCCATCGGATGGTACTACATTGGACTACATCATTGACGAGATGAGGAGTACCTCCGATTTGTACGCTATCGGAGAAAGAGTGTTGTTAAGCCCAGGATTTATCATGGTATGCATTGCAATCAACAATATATGTTGCATTATAACAGTTGATTATATTGTACAATAACTACCGATATAATCCGATATAATCTATGTTTGCAACGTATGATGCAAGCATGTTCTCCAGTGGGTATTTGGAATCGTACAAAAGAACAAATAGAAGAAGCCTCTAAAAAAGGGATCAAACATTTAACTACACAAAAGATTTCGATTCGCAAACCGCACCGGACACTTTCCCTAGATATGTTGACAAAGAAAAGAGCCTTCTTGACGCAAAACTTGTAAGCTCCCTACTTCTAAAGGTGCAATACAATTACAAGATACAAAACTACATTTTTCATCTTGTTCCTATATGTCCAATCTCACAAACAGATATTGATGCCGTACTTCAAAAGTTATCACTATACTTTGTATGTGATGAACAAATACAAAAAAGAATTCGAAATATTGGACTCTAGAAACTATGATGACACAAAGGGATGTAGTCCATCGTATACAAGGAGCACATACCATACGGAATGCGATATCATAGTAAGTAGAGAATAATTTTCCATGCTTTCAAAATAATAATATTTGTTGTTGTGGATCATTAGTTTGGAATCATTTATTTCCCGATTCCTACAGTATGACAAGGATGGAACTTATGCTCAAAACAGTATATGGTTTAGACGCATACAATGCAAGTAATCAACCAAAAAGATGGGTTTCCCTTGCAAACAAGCCAATATATATCAGGTGCCCACACCAAGGAGTAAATCAGTGCGCATTTTACTGTCTGATGGGTGCGTACCTATACGATGGAAATGTTCTGTTGGGTAAAAGGGAAGGATATCAGCCAATTCTAAATGATCACGTAAGTGTTAGTGAACTACATATTGTTAGTACGATATAGTGTTTATAAGATATGCAGTAACTACTATTGTCTTCGTCCATTGCAGCCCTTTATAAACGCCATTAAAGCTGAGTATCTGTACATCTTAATATTCACCGTGCACAACAAGGCCAATTTGCCAGAGGAAATCCTAGAATTAAAACCTTCATGCTCATTTTATGAGTGAAGAAATCATAGTAAGAATGTTCACATGTTCAAAACTGATTTTTCATAAAACAATTAAATCTCTCATATACTTATTAACTTGTTATTCACTGTTGCCTTCTATATTTTGAAGCACATCCCCTATGGTGAATGGTGGAGCACTACACATGAATCGTATGTGTCGGTTCATTTCCTCGAATACCTTTTGATGCTGTTTTGGTGACAAAAACTTGAAAACATTGTGATGGTCTTAGATCTTACTACTTGTGTTGGACCTTCATCGTGTACTGTAAACCTATATCGTGTAGAACTTTGTATACACTATAATCCAGTTTTTTTTATGCATTTTACAAGTAAGTACTTGTGTTGAACTTGCCCTTTTATCCGGTGTTTACCGATGAGTCGCATACTAGTGAATATGCTGCAAGTATGTACTTTTTATATCGATACTTATGTATCCCGTAGAACCGAAAACTTCGATAAAACATGAATAAACACTATGTACTCCCGTTGGTGACAAATATGTACCGTGCAACGTTGACAACCGTACTCGACCCTTCTAGCACCTCGTCCCTAACCGTAGAAAACAAAACTTGCAGTAAATCATATAGAAACAAATCATGTACTCCTTTTGGTGCTAAACCCGTATTCATGCAAACTTCACGACCGTATTCATCCCATGCACCCGTGTCTTCCTAGAGAACCCAAAACATGCAGTAAAACATGAAAAAAAACTCACGTACTCCTATAACTTCCGAGTGTGTACTCGCGAAACATTCACCAATGTACTTGATACAGCTCACACTCGTCACTTCCCAGATGAACAAAAAAACATGATGAAAAACATAGAGAAATAGTCCCGTTATCCTCTTTTGGTGCCAAAGATGAACTCTTAAAACCATCACAATTGTTATCGATTCATTGTGACACCTCGTATATTCCCGCAGAAACCAAATCTTGGAGAAAACATGAAGAAAAACAGCTTCCGTACTCCAGCTTGTCGTAAAACCCGAACTCGTGCAACCTTCACAACCGTACTCGACAAGTTGTGGCACCCGTATCTTCACAAAGAACCCAAATATTGCGTAAAGCATGAAGAAACACTCCCGCAATCGACTTGGTGTCAAAGCCGACCTCGTTCAGTCTTGACAACCGTACTCGATCCATTGTGACACCCGTACCTTCCCACACATAACCAAATTCTTGCCGAAAACATGGAGCAACATACTTGTAATCGACTTGCTGTTTAAGTTGAACTCGTGCAACCTTCACATCTGTACTCGATCCATTGTGGCACCTGTACCTTCCCACACATAACCAAATTCTTGCTGAAAACATGGAGCAACATACTTGTAATCAACTTGCTATTTAAGTTGAACTCGTGCAACCTTCACATCTGTACTCGATCCATTGTGGCACCTGTACCTTCCCACACATAACCAAATTCTTGCTGAAAACATGGAGCAACATACTTGTAATCAACTTGTCGTTTAAGTTGAACTCGTGCAACCTTCACATCTGTACTCGATCCATTGTGGCACCTCGTACCTTCCCACACATAACCAAATTCTTGCTGAAAACATGGAGCAACATACTTGTAATCAACTTGTCGTTTAAGTTGAACTCGTGCAACCTTCACATCCGTACTCGATCCATTGTGGCACCCGTACCTTCCCACACATAACCAAATTCTTGCTCGAAAACATGGAGCAACATACTTGTAATCAACTTGCTGTTTAAGTTGAACTCGTGCAACCTTCACATCCGTACTCGACCCATTGGGGCACCCGTAACTTGTCGTAGAACCCAAAATTTGCGTAAAACATGGAGAAACACTCTTGTACTCAACATGGTGCCAAAGCTGAACTCGTGCATCCTTCAGAACTGTACTCGACCCATTGTGGCACCTGTACATTCCCAAAGAACCCAAAACTTGCAGAAATCATAGAGAAACACTATTGTACTCAACTTGGTGCCAAAGCTGAACTCGTGCAACCTTCAGAAATGTACTCGACCCATTGTGGCACCTGTACATTGCCAAAGAACCCAAAATTTGTAGAAATCATGGAGAAACACTCATGCACTCAACTTCCTGTCGTCAAAGCTGAACTCGTGCAACCTTCAGAACTGTACTCGACCCATTGTGGCACCTGTACATTGCCAAAGAACCCAAAACTTGAAGAAATCATGGAGAAACACTCCTGCACTGCACCTCCCGTCGTAAAAGCTGAACTCGTGCAACCTAAAGAACTCGTATTGTACAACGAAACCAAACATTGCGTAAAACATAGAGAAACACTCATGTATTCTACTCGGTGCCAAATATGAACTCGTGCAGCCTTCACTACCGTACTCGACGATTTTCGGCACTCGTACCTTTCCGCAGAACACAGATCATGCAGAACACATGGAGAAACACTCTTGTAATACTCTTCGTACCGTAGCTGTACTCACGCACCTTTCACCACTGTAATCTTTACAAAAAAACATGTTGTACTAGATCGCCCAGTGAACAAAAAACATGCTGAACATAGATAAACACTTATGTACTCCTATTGCTTCCCAATCTGTACTCGTGCGCCCTTCACAACTATACTCGATACAACTTGCACTCGTATCCCGTACTAAAAGCGGGTGTACTTAAGGCCCTTATCGAATGTACGTACTACAACCGGTACTCATACTCTATCAGCAGCTATACTCGTGTCAATACAACCGCTCAACCCAAGCATCGATATACAAAAGAAAATTTCAATATCCAAAGCACACATTAACACACATTACATTGATTAATAATTGTATATAAACACATTACAAGAAATCATATGAATGATAACAAGATTCACCATACATTGTAAATTTATCCAAGAATATCGTATCCCTTAATTGCCCATTTTTTCCTAGGAATTTCAAAGCTTAGCCGTGCATCCAAGGCTGCATATTTGACCTGCTCAAACCTTAATTCGGGGCTTGCCCAACCTTCCTCTCTTATTTTCTTGCACGAATCACCTTTCTTTTCCAAACTTGTCCCCAACACAGAATTTGACAGGTCATAGAGTGATGGTATTCTTACATTCTTAACACCTGGACCTAGTTTATGGATATTGATCATCTTCTCGCAAGTCGAAGGCACACCTGATTTTTAATCCGTACGGCATCGCATCCCGTGATCCATATCAATTGCCGCACCAAAAAACCAGACCTTCGCCGAGCTCAAGAATTTCTTTAACAAATCCGGAACCTTTGTTGCGTGAAATATCCGAGAAAATCGAAAATAAAGATGAACGACGTATATAATTCGGAACATTTGGTAGAAAAAAGTATGGTCTAATTCGTGATACCCGGAAAAGAATGATGTCATTGGCAACACATAGCCGCAAAACCGCCGCACGTTGTCGTCTATCCTCCGGAAGATGTTTCTCGCTTTATTCCTTTCACTTTGTCGCTGAACTCGCAATCAAGACCAACAATCTTTGGCCTCGGCGTCGCAAAGGAAATCTTCCGATACGCGGTATATCCACTTCTCCATTGTTGCGGACCTTGTAGTTACAGGTGACCTTGAAATCCATTGAGAGATGCTCGAACGAATATACGGTGTCACTTCCTTGGCGAGACATAACGATGGGAGAAGAAAATGATTCAAATGATGGTTTTGACACTTATCTCGCTTGGTTTGAGGTTCTATTTTATAGAAGATTAACGTGGTGACGATGAGTGAGAAAACATCACCGCCGAATTATATTCCCTCATTCGGATGTGAACAGCCGGATAGCCTAAAAGCGGATTAATTACATTTAATAAATAATAACCGTGAGTTATACGTGCAAACGTGCGTACGTACGTGACGTGCGAATAAGGAAGGCGTGAGGAGGGATGGTTATAATAAATTTTCCCTACTTATCCTATAGGGTTATCAACAAAACGGCAGGACGTTGACCGACAAAGTGCTTCCTTTTTTTTGTTCTTGCGATTGTTGTGTTCCTAGCACTTTAGATGTGACACGTGCTTCAATTGATTCGGCCATACCATGTCTAGCAGAAGCACCGTTCCGATGTATCTGCCACACTACCATATACTACATTAAATACCTAACAAATGACATATTTTTATCCACTACATTGCGCGGAAATTCTCCCGACACGACACGGTGCGGGAGGTTTCCTGCCTAGCCGACGTTCTATATTATCCCTCCCTCCCGCCTCATTGGTTCAAAAACCCTAGAAATATAACAATGTTCGATTCGTGCGACGACGCGGCGCTAGAGATGGCCGTATAAGTCGTGTTAGCGGAACCACAACTTGCATAGTATGAGGCGTCAGAGGAGATGACACCATCAGCAACCGTAGGTGCCTATGTCGCGTACGAGAGTGCGGAGCTAGGAGGCGGAGCGAAGAGAGCGCAAGGAGGCACAACAACCGTAGGACGCACGGCAGCAGAGCGGAGTAGTGGGGTCAACGTAAAGAGCGGTAGAAGCGGTAGGAGGAGGAACAACTGGCATTCAAGGAGGCGGAACGGCTATATCGCCAGGAGGCATGGCGGTGGCGGGAGGCGGCAAGCCGGCGCCGGTGCTAGCCAGTGCCAACATCGGTGGTGGGAGGAGCTTGCGTGAAAAACGAAACATTAGGGCGTCACCCATAGCGAAGTGCCGACGTCTCCGCCGACAACTATTTCGGGGGCGCGATGCTCTTACATTACAAATGAAATGATTATATCACCTCGTTATAATAATAATAATAAAAAAATGTACGACATGTGTTGGATAGAAGATGATGTGACACAATTTACTAACAATTACAACCGCCGTTACTAAACTGTCCCACATCACCTCATATCCACACTCAGCTTTACCTCAACATAAATGACACGTAAGAGTAGTTGAACTCACGACCTATGCGTAACACCTTCGAACCACTAGGATATGTCATCCTTTGTGTTGCAATTCTTATCTAATTAAACAAATACTAGTACTACCAAGTACTACATAATATTCTCCCATTCCCGATGATTTTCAAGGCATTATTAAATTCGACCGATCGCCAAACACGGTTAGGGTTAGGTTTATCCACTCCTCAGCACCAAGCACGGCGCGAACTATAACAGGATATTCAGAATTGCCGATATACTATAAGTCTCGCTCGTGGTGAGCCCCAAACTCCCATAGGTAATTTTGTGTCAATTTTACTTTCGTGGTCCCGAATTAGACATCTAAATTATGAAAGTTCAACATAGCCAAAGATGGTAGAGGAGAAGCGACGGACGAAGCCGTGACTGGAAGCTACCGCTATCGCAGTATATGTTTAGCATCATCGTGGACACACTTGTCGTGGCAGTGGCCTAGAGGAGCAAATTGCAGCGGCGCAGACAATGTTTGGATCTCAGGGGTGAGGATGACACATCGCGGAAGATGGCGGTTAGAGGACTCAACGATCTGGAGGAGATGATGCCGTAAGAGTCGTCGTGCCGGTGGTGAACCAGCTCTAACAGTGCGACTCATTTAACGGACTATGTTTAAAGGTTAATGTAACAAAACATGTTTAGAGGAACAAACCATGATACTTTTAGTACAAACAAAAATGGTTCCAATTTTACATATATTATTATATAGATGGTTTTGTTGGTGCCACAGCTGTACTTGTACTAAGGTAACATAATGTACTCCACCACACTGGCACAAAAAAGTTGTGGATAAACAGATAAATAAACAGTTAAGAACAACAACATCTTGAATAACCGTAAGTCTCGTTAAAATTTACAATACTACATATAAGATTCTTCAATACAACACAAACAAAGGAACATATAAGAATAAAACATCCTTGAAACAAACTTTAATACAAATTCAACCCATGGTTTAAAGAACACAACTGCAATAGAACTGACTTAAAAATACTTCACTAGCGACACTTATAGAGTTCTCAGACACTTCTTCATCTCTAAAAGCCAAATCCCCACACTACAACTGGCAAAGTAGGAACAAACCACATAGGAGACTCCACAATATCACCCCGCTAGCCACACCATACTCAAAAGTAGAACCAATGCCAACTCCACCATTGACTGACATCCTGCACCAATCTGGAACAGGCCGTGGTACTTGGTGGAAACGCTTGTGAGTAGCAAACACACAGTCTGGTGTGAAAACAGGAGCTGCATGGACACCGTCGACACCAGCCTTCATCAGGAGGACCAAGCGAAAAAGGGTAGTTTATACCAACGAACACAGATGTGCCTTGCAGATCTTCAAGCCTGACCCAATTTGGTGTGACGGGGTCTTCACTGTAAGAATCTCTTGCATAAACATGACAACGCATCGACGGGTAATTCAGTAGCGCCCTACCCATATGATCCATGGGATCACCTTCACTGGGTTCACCATGACCTCTAACATTAATCCAAAGAATGGTGCCTTCATGCCCCGGAGAAAGGAACCACGTGCCGGGAGGAATGTTGTTACCATCATGAACAAGCACCATGTAAGTTTGGCTCGCTCAATAATCTCCGGAGCAGCTATCACCCGAGGAGCAAGCACCAAGCACTGTTTATTTGTTTAGATGTAGTTAAGATACATCAGATATTACATAACTAGGAATAACGTCATGCAAAGAACACTACGCAATAAAAAATAATAAGAGCAAAAATAAAGAAAAAATTAAACTATAAAGCACAGAAATCAAAAACTAACCCCAAATAGTAGGTTCCCAAACAAGGACGTCCCCTCTGGGTGCGATAACAACGTAGATCCTACCAATCGTAAGAATGGCATCAACATACCTTGAAGGTGCAAGGTAATCATTGCGAAGGATCCTCCACCGCACGTCCCTACTACCACCACGCATGATTGCAATTATCTTATCAAACACTGCTATGACATAGTAGTTCCATTTGTTTCCAACCTCGTATGGTTCAGCAGTTATCCGAATCTTCAACAACCGCATGTGTGCCAAATCATACCGATACAAGAAAGGCCCATCGAGAACGATGCCAACGTTACGAACGGATGGCAGAGGGATCTCCTCATCCGTGTAGACGTTAGCAGCAGACCACCGTGCTTGCTCCCGAACAACCGCAACCCATTCGCCATTGGAACCAACCCAAGTGCTTGTCGCCAGGCCCCTCCTGTGTACAAGGAACAAATGCTTTTGCGGAAGGAGAGTCCAGTGGCATTAGCGATGCGTCAATACCCTGCGAATTTACGAATTCTCTAGTGTGAAATACAGTACACAAACATTTTCATGCAATCAATGGAAAACAATGAATACCTGTTCGAGTGCGATCAGCGGGCCATGAACGAGGATCGAATGCAGCGGACACGGCGATCCAAAAGGAAACCTTGCATCCTCACGGATAGCATTGCGCATACCCGGCATACCTCGGGACATTCTAGCAACGGTGATGACGTCCGAGTGAGCGCTGATATGGGTCAATGGACCGAAGCGATCTCGAAACGAGAGAGGAAGAACCTCGCTCCATTGATGATGATTGCGAGAGAAAAAGAGTGGATTTTCCCGTACGGCAGTATGTTGTTGTTTCTCGACGGATGATGTGATAGAGACACAAGGAAATGTTCATGTTCGGAATATAAGGACCGGAGTTGGCAGTTAGTAGTAGCGGTTGCTAATTATAGACCATGAAAAACACTTATGCGCCAACACCTATAAAACCGTCAAAAGTAGTGGGGGTGAAAGCGATTACAGTGGATCAAGGGGTCGTCCATCAGTTCCAAAAATAAGTTTAATACATAGCATTAAAATCATCCATTTCATTCTATGTAACCGTACTTACGCATCGATTGCATACTATGCAACCATACTTATGCATCATGTTGTACAACAGTACAGTGCACCTGCTGGTTTAGCACTCCATCAACAACATAAATGTACCTATGCAGCACATCGTTAGGTACTTATACATACTATGTATTAGTACTCGTGATTCTGATTGGACAGTACTCCATAACTATCAACTGGGATCAGCTGTACTCTACCCTATTACCAACTGTACCTATCACATAGAACAGAAGAAACCAACGGAAACAATCTGGTTCTCCTCTCCATGACACAACTGTCCTCGATTTAGTTGCAACACTGTACTCTACGATATTACTAACTGTACCTATCCCATAGAACCGAAGAAACCAACTATACCAACAGAAACAATCTCGTACTCCTCTCCATGCAGCACCTGTACTCCTTTCAGTTGCCACGGACTACTCCGAGGCTATTAACAATATATACCTTATATAAAATGAAACATGAACAAAAACAAACGAAACAATCTCCGTCCTGCTCTTCGTAAATCAGATGTACTCCCGTCAATTTCATTTTTGTACTCCGCCCTCTTAGCAACTGTACCTACAAGAAAGAGAAATTATTAACTAAAACCAACAGACACGATATTTCTACTCGTTCCCGTTGAACAGCTGTACTGATGACAGTTTTACCACGGTACTCGTAAAGAATGTATACCATTTGAATAAGAACAAAACCAAGAAGTACAAATTCAAAAAAACAAGTACCCGGACTTCCTTGCAACTTCAAGCAATACCATGAAAATTACATCATACGGAAATACGTAACGAGAATACAAGAACGAAGAGGGAAACAAATCAGAAGATTCCACAACCAGGTTCGTTGTAGACGACGTCACTAATACTAGACCAACAGTGGGAGGAATGAAACGCGGCACGCCTCGTTGTTGAAGACCTTGACAACGAAGCTGCAACAAAAACCAAAAGAAACAACCTGGTAATAATATCCATTATTAAAATAATGAATTAAATCGTTAGAGTATAAGTGGTATTGTTCAGAATATCAAAAAATCCCGCAAAAACCTGACGTGGTGGGTCCCACAATATCAACCAAATTCGTCTTCTACATCTATATTAGAACTGTATTAGGGCAAAAACCTACATACTCAACTCTAATCTACTCAAACACCCACGGAAGAACTCAGCGCAAGGACGCGGTACAGGCCGACCCCGTACAAGAACTTGTCGGAGAATCAAGATAGTCTCCACTCGTCGCTCCATCCGAGGTTAGTTTCCCATCAAGCAACAGATCGCACTACGATGCCTCGAATTCGTTGTCTCCACAACCGTATTCCTTATATACAAATTAGAACAAATAGACCGTGTGGCGGCTCCCATTTCTTCCCCCATCACCGGTCCAAGCAAAAAGTGAGGGCAAACCCTAGCGAGCCGCCAAACACCTATCCTCTCTACAATCCCCTCCTCCTCATCGACCAGCGGTGAAGGAAGCTGTGGAGATCTGAGTTGTTGCTGCGGGGATTATAGTGGCTACTCTACTCACTCCGCCGACTCCGCCGGCCACCCTTCAATCCGCGACGGCGCGTGCCTTTAGAGATCTCAGAACTGTGAGTTCGGGCACAGTATGGATTAAGTCAACCGATTGCTCATCCTTTAGTTTCTTCTCCAATGGTATAGAAATTAAAGAAATAAATGGCATCTGCGTATAAAGAAGACCTTTCGTTATTAAATATTTATTTGCTTAGTAATCGATCGTTGTAAATAGTTTTAGAACCGTAATGCACTCGTATCTCCAGTGTACAAACCTTATTAATCTAAGGCAAAACTACAGCATTATGTGTGTAACCATGATTAGAAACCAAGGAAAATTTAAATAATAACTTTAACCGCCTGCACATATTGCCTTATCAAATTAAAACATAATCACAGCTTTATGTGTGAAAGTGCGCTATGGCACTCATCTTAACAAAATTAATTTAAGAATAGTTTCCATGATAAACTTAAACAATTGCTTTCCTCCCATGCAGATTTTTGCATTTCAATTTCAGGAAGAATAGCAAAACTCCGGTATGACAAGTCAGCAGGAATCACCGTCCTTGAATGAAGGTAATGTACAAACTTATCAATCAATGCAAAAATGTGTTACTCTTATGATTCTTTTGAAGTCAAACAGGCTTATCTTTAAAGCATATTAAAACAAAAAAATTCAAAATTTCTAATATAAAAATTTTCTGGTACTTATCATCCGTGACAATGAGTTTAAGATTAACTAAAACGTCTCTACAACTAAAACACGTCTATATAAAACTATAATAGCTTCAAACAATTATATTAAATTTTAAATACGATTTCCATGTATTAACCTTTGGATAGATGATTTCTGCGATATTATTGCAGCCACTATAAATCACGAGGAAGCTCCAATTGCCCCACTAAACTTGAAGCCACTGCCCAGAAGATCAAGACAACATAAATGCATTAAATGCAAATATACACTCTAAAAGGAAAAATTGTGAAGCAAGAACAAGCGCAGATTGCTCTAAAAATATTGCAACAGCAGTCAAACCGCCTCCTCGCAGAAACAATTTGAATAGCCTTGCAGGAAGAAAGCACAAGAATATATCATCGGAGAAAGAGGCAGACAAGAATGGAAAAAGAGTCCGAAAACATGTTAAAGAAAACTGCCGATATTGGTTCTAAAAGTCCAAGGAGAAGCAAACAATTGTCATCTACAAAAGAGACAGTAGTCACCAGCTCTAGCCAAAGTGCTCCAAATATCAATGAAGAAGAAAAAACACAGCCTACAAAATCTGACAAAGAAGGAAAGAAATCAGAAAACACCGCCGCAATAAGAAAATCGTCTTGCAATACCAAACATCACGCTGAGCATGACGACAACGAAGAGAACAACACCACCGTTGAAGAAAACGATGAATACAACGAGGTAAATATGAGTATTTTCTTAGTACATTGGATGCAAAATAAATGCATTTATTATATTGTTAAACATTTTTTGTCTAACACAATTGATTTTAATCATGCAGAAAATATCTGAAAATTCAGAAGATAAAAAAAATAAAGGCAAGAAACAGGAAAAGGCAAAAAGGACTGCAAAAAAGGCAAAAATAAATTTTATGGCCAGAACGATCAACAAGACAGTAAGATGCTCACTTAGACAGCTATTCACCTGTGTTGAAATATTGGAGGAACGACATATAAAAAGGCTTCGGGATGCAGGTTTGGGTCCTTTGCTTGACTGCAAGATCAGGCAAAACATTAATATCCGACTTGCCTGCTTCCTTATGAATAGAATAGATCCAAGCAACCATGACTCCGAATCTAGGAGTAGCAAACAAAGTAATTGAGATTACTTCTTATGCTATCCATCTGCTGTTTGGGCTGCCAGATGGTTCAAACACAACTCCTAGACCATCAGAAAGTGGCAACGACAAAACATTACATGAGTTGAAGATTGAGCTTGGATTTAGGAAAAATGAGGATATGAATATTGATGACCTTCGCAAGCTCCTAAGACTGTTGGTTAAAGACGAAGCAAACGACGATTTAGCTCTGAAAGTATTTGTGTTGATTATGTACATGAAATTCATATGCCCCGGAACAGACTGTCCGTGTGTCAAGGGAGGCAGCAATGGTAAAAAATCTGGACATATCAAAGTTGAAGGACATGGATTTGTGTCGGTTGCTTGTAGATGAGCTCAAGAGAGCAAGTCATCCAAGACTGGAAAATCTAAATCAAAATGGATCGCCCTACTCGGCCGCATCATAGCACCGGCTTACGTTATATCTTGATCTGTTGTATGAAACAAGGCCTTTCGGACACGGACACAAGAACACCTCGTACACACTTCATGGATTATGAAAAACTAAAGAGCATCGCTGCGGTAGACTCGTGCTAAAAAAGGCTGGGAAGACCCCAATACCTGGATATTTGGAAACTTACCTGTAAGAAAATTTCAATGACCCTTTATCTTTTTTGTTAATTATATCTCGTACTGCATAAGTTAATACAATGTTTTCATTTTCTCATCATAACAGTGGAAAGCACCAAATGACATAGTTTACTACCAGAAAAGGAATCCACTGAAAAGAATGTATCCGCATCATGAAGACCAAATGATGTCGGCAAAGCGTACTTTCAGAGGATTGATGTCTACTCACGCTTCTTTTCCTGTAGACAGTGTTGGGCCTCCAAGAGCAGAGGTTTGTAGAACAGCAGCAAGTTTCCCTTAAGTGGATTACCCAAGGTTTATCGAACTCAGGGAGGAAGAGGTCAAAGATATCCCTCTCATGCAACCCTGCAACCACAAAGCAAGAAGTCTCTTGTGTCCCCAACACACCTAATAGGTGCACTAGTTCGGCGAAGAGATAGTGAAATACAGGTGGTATAAATAAGTATGAGCGAGTAGTACGGCGCCGTGAAAATAGCTCGCCGGCGTGCGGTTGATGGTAGTAATATTGCGGGAAGTAAACATGCAGATAGTAACGCAGCAGTAGTAACGCAAGAAAACGAGTAACAAGCGAGTGATAGCAGTATTTAGGAACAAGGCCTAGGGAATAGACTTTCACTAGTGGACACTCTCAACATTGATCACATAACAGAATAGATAAATGCATACTCTACACTTTTGTTGGATGATGAACACATTGCGTAGGATTACACGAACCCTCAATGCCGGAGTTAACAAGCTCCACAATAATGCTCATATTTTAGTAACCTTTAGTGTAAGATAGATCAAAAGACTAAACCAAGTACTAACATAGCATGCACACTCGTCACCTTCATGCATATGTAGGAGGAATAGATCACATCAATATTATCATAGCAATAGTTAACTTCACAATCTACAAGAGATCATGATCATAGCATAAACCAAGTACTAACACGGTGCACACACTCGTCACCTTTACACACGTGCGGGAGGAATAGAACTACTTTAATAACTTTGCTAGAGTAGCACATAGATAAATTGTGATACAAACACATTGCAATCATAAAGAGATATAAATAAGCACCTCACTATGCCATTCAACAGGTGAATAAGTATTCCGTGAAATATAGCCTAAGAGACCCACACGGTGCACACACTCGTCACCTTTACACACGTGGGACAAGGAGTCTCCGGAGATCACATAGGTAAAACCCACTTGACTAGCATAATGACATCTAGATTACAAGCATCATCATATGAATCTCAATCATGTAAGGCAGCTCATGAGATTATTGTATTGAAGTACATAGGAGAGAGATGAACCACATAGCTACCGGTACAGCCCCGAGCCTCGATGGAGAACTACTCCCTCCTCATGGGAGCAGCAGCGGTGATGAAGATGGCGGTGGAGATGGCAGCGGTGTCGATGGAGAAGCCTTCCGGGGCACTTCCCCGCTCCGGCAGGGTGCCGGAACAGAGACTCCTGTCCCCCAGATCTTGGCTTCGCGATGGCGGCGGCTCTGGAAGGTTTCGCGTACCGTGGCTTCCTCTGTAAGGGTTTTCGATGCAGGGGCTTTATATAGGCGAAGAGGCGGCGCAGGGGGGTCGAAGGGGCGCCCACACCATAGGGTGGCGCGGGCCCAGCCCTGGCCGCGCCACCATGTCATCCGGGGCCCACAGGGCCCCTCCGGCGGCTCTCGGGTGTTCTGGATGCTTCCGGGCAAAATAGGAACCCGGGAGGTGATTTCGTCCAATTCCGAGAATATTTCGTTACTAGGATTTCTGAAACCAAAAACAGCGTAAAATAGGAACCGGCACTTCGGCATCTTGTTAATAGGTTAGTTCCGGAAAATGCGTAAATACGACATATAATGTGCATAAAACATGTAGGTATCATCAATAAAGTAGCATGGAACATAAGAAATTATCGATACGTTGGAGACGTATCAGCATCCCCAAGCTTAGTTCCGCTCGTCCCGAGCGAGTAAAACGATAACAAAGATAATTTCTTAAGTGACATGCCATCATAACCTTGATCATACTATTGTAAGCATATGAGATGAATGCAGCGATCAAAACAATGGTAATGACATGAGTAAACAACTCGAATCATAAAGCAAAGACTTTTCATGAATAGTACTTCAAGACAAGCATCAATAAGTCTTGCATAAAAGTTAACTCATAAAGCAATAATTCAAAGTAGAGGTATTGAAGCAACACAAAGGAAGATTAAGTTTCAGCGGTTGCTTTCAACTTGTAACACATATATCTCATGGATAATTGTCAACATAGAGTAATATAACAAATGCAATAAGCAAGTATGTAGGAATCAATGCACAGTTCACACAAGTGTTTGCTTCTTGAGGTAGAGAGAAATAGGTGAACTGACTCAACAATAAAAGTAAAAGAAAGGTCCTTCAAAGAGGAAAGCATCGATTGCTATATTTGTGCTAGAGCTTTTATTTTGAAAACATGAAACAATTTTGTCAACGGTAGTAATAAAGCATATGAGTTATGTAAATTATATCTTACAAGTTGCAAGCCTCATGCATAGTATACTAATAGTGTCCGCACCTCGTCCTACTTAGCTTGGACTACCGGATCTTTGCATGCCATGTTTCAACCAAGTGTCACAAAGGGGTACCTCCATGCCGCTCGTACAAAGGTCTAAGGAGAATGCTCGCATTTTGGATTTCTCGCTTTTGATTATTCTCAACTTAGACATCCATACCGGGACAACATGGACAACGAGATAATGGACTCCTCTTTAATGCATAAGCATGTAGCAAAGTTATTATTCTCATATGAGATTGAGGATATATGTCCAAAACTGAAACTTCCACCATGATTCATGGCTTTAGTTAGCGGCCCAATGTTCTTCTCTAACAATTTTGCATGCTCCAACCACTAAAATGATAGATCCTTCAGACAAGACGGACATGCATAGCCACTCACATGATATTCAACAACAGTTGATGGCGTTCCCCAGAAGCATGGTTATCGCACAACAAGCAACTTAATAAAATATAAAGTGCATAAGTACATATTCAATACTACGATAGTTTTTAAGGCTATTTTGTCCCATGAGCTATATATTGCAAAGGTGAATGATGGAATTTTAAAGGTAGCACTCAAGCAATTTACTTTGGAATGGCGGAGAAATACCATGTAGTAGGTAGGTATGGTGGACACAATTGGCATAGTAGTTGGCTCAAGGATTTTGGATGCATGAGAAGTATTCCCTCTCGATACAAGGTTTAGGCTAGCAAGGTTATTTGAAGCAAACTCAAGGATGAACAGGTGCAGCAAAACTCACATAAAAGACATATTGTAAACATTATAAGACTCTACACCGTCTTCCTTGTTGTTCAAAACTCAATACTAGATATTATCTAGACCTTAGAGAAACCAAATATGCAAATCAGATTTTAGCAAGCTCTATGTATTTCTTCATTAATGGGTGCAAAACATATGATGCAAGAGCTTAAACATGAGCACAACAATTGCCAAGTATCACATTATCCAAGACATTTTAGAATTACTACATGTAGCATTTTCCAATTCCAACCATATAACAATTTAACGAAGAAGAAACTTCGCCATGAATATTATGAGCTAAGAACACATGTGTTCATACGAACCAGCGGAGCGTGTCTCTCTCCCACACAAGGATGAACTTATTCAGAGAACTAAGATAACAAAACAAAAATAAAAGCACACGGACGCTCCAAGTAAAGTACATAAGATGTGATCGAATAAAAATATAGTTTCACTAGAAGAAACCCGATAAGTTGTCGATGAAGAAGGGGATGCCTTGGGCATCCCCAAGCTTAGATGCTTGAGTCTTCTTGAAATATGCAGGGATGAACCACCGGGGCATCCCCAAGCTTAGACCTTTCACTCTTCTCGATCACATTATATCACCCTCTTCTATTGACCCTTGAAAACTTCCTTCACACCAAACTTCAAGCAAACTCATTAGAGGGTTAGTGCATAATCAAAAATTCACATGTTCAGAGGTGACACAATCATTCTTAACACTTCTGGACATTGCACAAAACTTCTGAAAGTTAATGGAACAAAGAAACTCATTCAACTTAACAAAAGCAGCAATGCGAAATAAAAGGCAGAATCTGTCAAAAACAGAACAGTCCGTAAAGACGAATTTAAAGATGGCACCAGACTTGCTCAAACGGAAAAACTCAAAACTAATGAAAGTTGCGTACATATCTGAGGATCACGCTCGTAAATTGGCAGATTTTTTCGAATTTTCTACAGAGGCCTGTGCCCAGATTCGTGACAGACAGCAATGCTGTTTCTGCGCAGCGATCCCAAATATAACATCAACTTTGACATGGAAACTTTACTTGGCACAACAAAACACAAAACTAAGATAAGGAGAGGTTGCTACAGTAGTAAACAACTTCCAAAACACAAATATAAAACAAAGTACTGTAGCAAAATAACACATGGGTTATCTCCCAAGAAGTTCTTTTCTTTATAGCCATTAAGATGGGCTCAAGCAGTTTTAATGATGCACTCGCAAGAAATAGAAGTTGAAGCAAAAGAGAGCATCAAGAGGCAAATTCAAAACACATTTAAGTCTAACATGCTTCCTATGCATAAGAATCTTGTAAATAAACAAGTTCATGAAGAGCAAAGTAACAAGCATAGGAAGATAAAACAAGTGTAGCTTCAAAAATTTCAGCACATAGAGAGGCATTTTAGTAACATGAAAATTTCTACAACCATATTTTCCTCTCTCATAATAACTTTCAGTAGCAACATGAGCAAACTCAACAATATAACTATCACTTAAAGCATTCTTATCATGAGTCTCATGCATAAAATAATTACTACTCCCAACATAAGCATAGTCATTCTTATTAATTGTAGTGGGAGCAAATTCAACAAAGTAGCTATCAAATATAGGAGGTATATTGTAATCATAATCAAATTTATCCTCCATAACAGGTGGTAACAAAAGACTACTATCATTATAATCATCATAAATGGGAGGCAAGGTATCATCAAAGTAAATTTTCTCCTCAATGTTTGGGGGACTAAAAATATCATGCTCATCAAAACCAGCTTCCCCAAGCTTAGAATTTTCCATATCATTAGCAACAATGGTGTTCAAAGCATTCATAGTAATAACATTCCCATTAGCATGCATATAAAGTTCCATGGGTTTCTTAATTCTTTCTTCAAACACATCATGTCCTAATTCAAGATAAAGTTCATAAAGATCTCTCATATTTTTGTTGTTTTCCATTATGCCTAACTAGTGTAAACAAGAAACCAAATGTCGCAATTGCGAGTCTAAAGGAAATAGCTTCGAGTACTTACAACGGCGCCGGAAAATAGCTTAGTAGCCGAGGTCCGGAGTGTGAGTACCTTTTACCTTTCCTCCCCGACAACGGCGCCGTGAAAATAGCTTGATGTCTACTCACGCTTCTTTTCTCGTAGACGGTGTTGGGCCTCCAAGAGCAGAGGTTTGTAGAACAAGCAGCAAGTTTCCCTTAAGTGGATTACCCAAGGTTTATCGAACTCGGGGAGGAAGAGGTCAAAGATATCCCTCTCATGCAACCCTGCAACCACAAAGCAAGAAGTCTCTTGTGTCCCCAACACACCTAATAGGTGCACTAGTTCGGCGAAGAGATAGTGAAATACAGGTGGTATAAATAAGTATGAGCAGTAGTACTGTAATATCCCAGGTTTAGAGGCTATAAAATGAGAGAACACCAAAGTGTGCATTGCATTCATGCATAGAAAATCCGGGGAATTTTCGCGCTTTCAAATAAAACTTACCATAGTAACTGAAGTTTCACTTGACTTGCTGGAATTGAAGTAGATCATCAAGTCAAGCGCTATAAACTTCACTGTGATATTTGTTAAAACCTTGTTTTGGGTAGAGAGGATTTGATCTAGGAGCTAGATCAAATGGAATTAGTTTTGACAACAAACAATACCTTAAGTAAGGGTCAATTACAAGATCTTATAAAAGATCTCAACATGACATTCCTTACAACAACACATGAATAATTATTCAACCATAAATCAAAGAATTAAGAAACTATTCTTTACTTATCTTTTCCATATCTTTTACTAAATAAATGTTTTTACCATGATTCTCATGGTGTATCTTCAACTACTTTTGTGTGTAATATAACTCAATTCTAAACTTATTAATAAATAAGGTAAATCATAGGGTTTAAAGTGCATAAAGGCCACACATTCTTATTTAAATCATAACTTATTAAATTTATGGAATATCATAAAACTGAATCCATTTACATTACAAGTTATAGTTCAAACTATTTGAATAAAACTACTCATGAATATTTTGAAACTCATATGATCATGCCTTGGTGCAATCAAACACCAACTATTCAAAATTGAGGAATAACCTTCAACCTTGACTTTTTGACCAATATTATAATATAAATCCAACCAAGTATGATGTAGTGACTCATCCATAATAATAAAACCATCCACAAGATATTTAGTAACAAATGCCACTTGGCTATCCAAATATAAATCATATGAGAGGATAATGATCTTGCCACATAGGATGAAAATATCTTCATGACTTGCTTTCCAAGCTTTGCCACCTCATGCTCAAAGGATTGCTATGGATGAGGGCATGACACTTAAGCACCTTACTCATCAAACCAACCCAAGAGTCACCACCTATGTGTCATGATACTAGAGCTTGCCCAAGCCTATAAATAGAGCCACCCCTTCATCCATTTGCTCATCAAGTACCATGATACATGGGAACAAACACATAGAGCCACTCCATGTGATTAGCTAGGATCAAGATGAAGAAGCTAGGAGGTGGAGGCATGCCACAAGATGCAGGTTTATCAGATTTCCAGAAGAACAAGCTACATAAGATACCAAGGTAGAATTCCTAGGCAAACCATATATTTATAGGATCATATCATCATCTCTTGAGTAGAACCTTGGGCTATTAAAAGACATTTAGAAGTGAGAGAGATTATAGATGCTAACCATATCCATGTCCATTCTAGAGAATATTAGAGTAGTATTAAATCCTACTTGTTCAAACCAACCTTTAATCTTGGAGGTGAGAGCCATGTTCTATTAGTGAAACATAACCAAAGCTTATGCTCATATACTAATCTTAGTTGTGTATCACATGGGTGATCACCACTAAAACCCTAGACCACATCTGAATTCCAATCCAAGGATCACTTTGGATCATAAATAGAACCATGCCATGCCTCATGCCTATTTTATACTTAAATTAGTGAAGCTTATGCAAAACCTTAAACCTTTTCACTTAGGATGCAATTCACATGAAATATTGTTTCCTAACTTGTGCATCATGGATCACAAGTATAAACCAAGCAAGTTATAGTTAAGCTTAAATGATATTTAAGTGATTAGAATAAAACCAATATCCAATTCTATTTTTCCTTCCAAGTAATTTGTTTAGTTGACCAATAGAAATAATATATTATAGTTTGGACCATAACCTTAGCAAGTGAATTAACCCTGATGAGCTTAGGATTTATTTCAAGTAAGTCAAGCTAGAATTTGCTAAGCAAGATTATTAAAGATAGGGTTTATCAAACCATCTTCTTAAAACCTTAGAAATAATTTTTCACATAAAATCATGAACCAATCCATTCCCATTCCCATTTAATTTAAAATCTAGTCATAATAAAAATTATATGAGAACAATCCATATTGTCAAGCACACTAGTGAAACCTAATAATATTTTCACAATGCACATGTTCTAAGTTTCAAACCATTTAAATAGATCTGGTTCCTAAATTAAAAAGGGAACTGAAATAACTAACTAAACCATTTCTATTTTACTTAATTCTCACAAGAGATCAATTAAATCCTAAACTAAATATTGGTTTAAACAACAAGAGTATACAGTGAGCATTGTATCAAGTTATATTGATATTCAAATGATTTAGAACCTGCAAGAACAAACAGAAATCAAATTTAAATCTAAACCAGAATAGAAAAACAGAAAAGAAAACAGAAATTTTGAAAAAGAAAATGGAGGGAAACTTACTGGCAGCCCAAGCACCCTGACAGCCCGAAGCCAACAACGCAGCCCATCAACTCGGCCCAGCCCACGAACAAACAGCCCACCACAACGAACCAACAATCAGCCCAGCCCAAACCAAATACCATTTCGGTTGCTTTAATAATCGTGCAAGGAGAAAACACTTCGTCGTCATCGTCTCCGAGCTCGACAGCGCGGCGGAGCCAGTAGGCCACGATCTCATCGTCGATAAGCATGCCCCGGACGTCGCCAGACACTCAGAACCATGCCCAATCTCTCTCGCGTCCGAGCTTATCCGCGGTCGAGAAGATCTTTGCCAAACGGAAGCTTCCAGAGACCGCCACCTCCCGACCATGGCCGTTGCCGTGTCAAGGCCACGGTGGCTTCCCTTGGCCTATAAATAGGTGGAGGGCATCGCCGTACACCCTTTGTTCGCCTCCGCCATTCCATTACTGCTCAGGCACCTTCTATCTCTCACACGCATCCACTCTCTGTCGCCGGAGTCGAAGACGAAGCCGACGGAGGAGGCCACCCCAGCCTTCGGCGCGTGGTCCAGGAGGAGCGCCTGGACTCCAGGATCATCTGGGAGGAGCCCAGCATCCGGGGGAGCCGTGTGGAGGATCAATTTCCTTGTTCCCTTCGCAAGCACATCGCCGGGAAATCTCCAATCGTCGTCGTCTCCGTCGACCATTGCCGGAGCCGACCACGTCATCCTGTTCAGGGTGAGCTTGCGCATCTCTGGGCACCTCTATTTCTTCCTGGCATCGCCCGTAGCTCTAGTTCATATGTTGGCCGGAGCTCACCGCCGCAGCACCTCTCGCCGGCGTAGCTCCGGTGATCCCCGAGTAGGGCGACCCCACCATCGTGTTCGGTGGATCGAGGCGAGTCGAAAACCCCAGTAGTCCATCCCGGGGAGCCATAAATCGGTAGCGCCGCCATGCGCTGACCGCCGGCGTCAAGCCGCCGGCGAGGCCAACGTGGCCTGTAGGACCCCGCGTAGTCTTTGACTTGTCCACGCCAACGTGGCAGTCAACGTGTATTTTGGTCCCACCAGTCAGTCGCTGCGGGTGTATGTGAACCGGTACGTTTAGTATTTCCAGTCATTTATAAATTCCGGAAAATCACCGAAACTTTGCAAAATTCTAGAAAATTCATATCAACTCAGAAAGTTTTGAATAATATATCAAAATGTTCACAAAAATAAACTCTATCCAAATAAAATATAAAACAAAAATGTGTGTCAAAATAAAAATTCACTTATTTTTATCTTTATTAATTATGTGTTTTCATTTATTTAACATACAATTTGAATTCAATAATTAGTGAAGTTTCAAAATTAAATTTTAACTATTCAGTAACTAAGTAAAATGTTAATATTAATTTTATTTATCATATTTGCATTAACTTAATTATTAGTGGTAATTCATAAAACATAATTTGCAATTTACTATTTTCTATTTTCTTTAAATAATAACAACTCAAGAAAATATTATAAGCCAATATTATTTTGGTAATTCAAAACTTATTTACTTAAACATCTTTAGTTAACAATTCATTATTTTAAAATCCTAACAATAATTAGAAAACCTTGATTTCTAATTAAACCCTAACTAGTAATTATTTTAATTCTTAAACCCTCTAAATAAAAATTAATAGCATGTTAAATTTATTAATAACTTTATTTCAAGTACTTAATCATATTAAACCCTAGCACAATTATTACTATAAGAATAATACCACAATTTAGGAACCTAGTTCAAAAGTAAATAGAAATCCAACTTTATTATTTCATGTGATCATTCCACCTTAGAAGCAACTCTAAAACCCTAGTTATGTGTCACATGTGATCATGTGAGATTTACTTGACATATAGAACCCAAATAAGCAACAATTGAATGCATGCTTATGATCCACTAACATAAAACCAATTCACATAAGATTGTCATTTCATGTCTCTATTTCTAATTTGAAACATATATGATTCACTAGAATCACTTAAGACCCAATCTAGCTTGTTAATTGGATTAGTACCATTCATCACCATACCACACCATTAGGATCAACCTCAACCATCATAATTTAGTAGAACCATAATTATGAACCCTAGTATCAACCTTGTGTAGTAATTCACATTACATGCTCCTATCCACCTAAACCCTACTTAGAAAGTAATAAACCACTTAGATTAGAAACCATTAGTGATTACTTAGTGAAGAAAATGTGAAGCCATAGTAAACCTAACTCATAGCAACATCTTGACTATCATTATTTAATATGATACCCATAATCAACCATAGTCATAAACCTACTAATACTTGTTATATATAGACCAATTCTATTTAAGACACCAACTAGTACCTATTAGTAAACTCAATGAATCCAATAGTAAACCCTAGAAGCCCATATCTCCTACTTACAGTATTTATTGTTCTTATCTAACCTGTTCTTCAAAAGCTATTCTTTTGAAGTACAAATGTCAATCAAACCATAGAAGCCATAGTTCGTATTTGAAATACTTATTATTTCTTAAACAACATATTCTTCAAAAGTTATTCTTTTGAAGTATGGTATAAGTACTCATCAACCATGTTCCGTAGAACTTAAAATTGACAACCTGTCCTTACATATTATTCCACTACTATTCTTTGTGTGTATGATTGTTATGTTGCATTATATTACTTGCTTATGCTATTAATATCATCAACCCTAATAAGAACCTTGTTTGAGAACCATCCTAAAAGTGCAACACACACTAAAGAAATCTTTACAACTCATTCATCCTAAATCATCGAGGTTAGGTTACGCTCGGGACGATTGCATCTCATACTATGCATTATAGCATCTTTGCCAATTCTTTAAACATTGTCCTTACCGGACAATGATGGTATTTCAGAATTTGGAGTTCTCACGTATCGAAGCTTTTGCCCGCATAATCTTGCAGATCAAGAAAGGCAAGTTCATCGCTTGCTCATGTCATTTGATTATTTTTATCAAATTATATGCAAAGTACTATACTTATCACTCCCGCATTGAAAAGCAAAGTATTATTTTACAATTATGAATATGACTATGTGGTGGGCAATGGAACCATGGTATGTGTTGATTGGTGGAGGTTCCATTGCAAGGGTACTATTCATCTAGGACTAAGTACCAATGCCGTCCAGTGATTCTAGCGCCGTACATATCGCGTTAACCATAAGATCTATAATGGCTCTGGGGAAGTCAGCTGTATCTTTTCCCTCTCGCATGCCAACGGACTGGTGATAAGGGTTGCCCGGATCGGTCTATCTTTGGTAAAGGTGGGGACATGTGGTCCTGCACGGTCTACCATTAGATACGGGAGAGGGTAGACTTATTATTGGTCTATGAAGGATTGTAAGGGTTGTCCGGATCAGTCTATCTATGGTGTATAGAACAGGGCACATAAGTTGTTCGGATCAGTCTATCTTTGGTAAAGGTGGGGACATGTGGTCCTGCACAGTCTACCATTAGATATAGGAGAGAACAAGTGCCTGTGTTAGTCTACCCATAGATATAGGAGAGGACAGACTTACAAAAGGGTGGGTCTGCGAGGTCGCGGAGAAGGCAGTGATTGGCTTGGTTCTTATACCTGGCCTCACACCAAGGAAGTGTGGACGGAGCCTGCAGCCCGGTTGGCAACAAGGTTAAGTTCTCTTATGGGAAAAGTAACGCACCTCTGCAGAGGGTATCAAGAATTGTGACCGTCACTCCCTGTTCCGGGAAGGGAACCGCGAACGCGGCGAGAAAGGAACTCCATGAAGTTCTAGTCAACTCCGTGAAGACCGACGGGCATAGTTTTCGAATAAAATAAACCTTTTGAAGAAATGTTTATGAAAACTTGCATTTGCCTATGACTTTCCGGTCCGTGGTCGTAGCTAGTGCATGATACACCTATTTCCCTAATATGAACTTGCTGAGTACGCTCGTACTCATCCCACTCTTAAATCCCCTGCTTAGCTATGGAGGCACCGGAGGATAAACTACCGTGGAACAAGAAGACAAAGGAGTCAACTGCAACAAGATGAAGAATCCAAGCAAAGAAGTCAATGAAGTCAACTGCTGCATCAACTAAAGTGGAAACTTAGACTAGTAATAGAAGGGAGTCTTTCCCTAATCCTAGCACCTAAGTAGCTAGATTTCTATAGCAAGCCTAGTAGCTCTTAAGCTTGAGTTAGCAATAAGTTAGTCTACGAGTCGTTCTTCTGGAACTTTATTTGAAGTTTTACCTCACTGTAAAGTAGGAGGTCTGTGTTGATCTTCTCGTAAACAGCTTGTGTATCCTTCTATAGACATACCTTGGACTCGCATATGTTTCTGTTGTACCACTCGAGGGATGTAATATGAGTGGAACGGTGTTTCACTTGTGTTATGTCAACGACTTGTGTACTACACCATGCTGTGGTACGCTGGGTCACCACAGCTGGTATCAGAGCAAATGCTTTGACCCTAGGATTAAAACCCTTTAAAGGAGACCTATAGGTTTGGTAGTGTCTATAGGAAGTTGTTAGCTAAGACAACTATGCTAAACCAACTATTCTTTTGACTTGAGATGGGTATTCACTTGAGAATAATCCTGACACACTTGAGTCAATCTTTCTTATCTATCTTTCTTAAGTACAGTTGATTAGTTATCTTGCTTCATTTAAAATTAGTAGAACACCATTGGGGCTTAAGATAATGGGTGGTAGAAGACCACAATTGGTATACAATACATGGTAGTCCAAAGAGAGGATACAACCATAAGGAAGATATCCTATTGGAAGAAGTATACCAATGCAAGTTATAGTTAAGTAAGAGTCATTTAAAATGTCAAATGACTGGTATAAGATGAGGAGGATAAGTCATACGATGTAGTTTAAATCTATGATAAGTCAATCATAGGAGGTAAGGAAGAGCGATAGGAGTTATACAAGGCTACTTTTCATGGTAGAGTTGGTAATCATATATGATTCACTTGAGAATCATGATGTGATGGAGTAGAACATCATAAGTGAGTTAACAGAAGTACTATGAGGAGTAGGATTTAAGGAATAGTTCGAAAGCTTAGGCCTTAAAATCCTGGAAACTGTGCCAAGTATGCTCGAACCAAAAATGGCAGTCGGAAGAAGGCTTTATTAGAGCATAGTTTATAGAGAAACTTGGAGTTATTGGTGGTAGACTTTAACAAACATGTGTTTAGAGTAACCATGTTATAGTCACGAGAGATTATGTGAGGTTAGTTTTCAATTGAATGGAAGGTAAGTTAGTACGTCCCAAGGAAATTAGGTCAACCACAACTATTCTGGACCAATTTGCTCAAGTTTATTTGATTGCAAGTGAGCAATCGAGGTAAATATTGAGACAAATAGTAGAAATCCCTATATATGTGCTAAGTATCACAACCTAAACCTATCTTATGTGGTGTTATATACTACACATCTGAGCCTCGATGTCTAGGGATGTCTTACCCAACTATTATATTCGGGCATATAAAGATGTGTATTATAAACACAAAGCTGGATTTTCTTGGATTTTATTGAATCTTCATTGACTGACTAGATCCATACATGAAGTTTGACTTTGATATGCAAATGCATGTTGCAATATCAAACTCTTACTTGATGTTATAGGTCTAGAGGGTAAAGGTATTCGTGTAAGGAAGTGACGGATTCTGAAGATTTTGGAAGACAAGATGAAGGTTCACTGGAAGAAAGAAGTCAAATTGTGGGAAGCAACCACAATACTCTAAAGGAAGGACCAATCCAAACTCATTTCTATCCTTAATCAAGGAGTACTTCAACATGGAAGTACCATGAAAGTGAGAAAATAGTGAATATGGAGCAGTAGAAGTGGAGCCATATTCATTATGAAAGAAGGGAATGCAAGTGAAGTCACTTACAATACTATTTTCATAGTGTCAACAAGTGGTTATCTTGCAAAACAAACCTTAGAAAAAGGAAAAATAGACAAGTGAAGTCGCAGCTGGTATCATCAGACCGCAGCTGATATAGGATAATCAGGAAGAGAAAGTATGTGAAGTGAGGTATATCTTAACTAAAACTATAGAAGTAGCCACAACTGGTAGGTAGATGTGGACTAGAACCATAACATAGCCACAGCTGGTATCCAATAAGCCACATCTTGTGTTAAATAGTCTGCAGCTGGTAACAATTAGTCCACGAGCTTAATCGTTCTTTCACTCTAAAGGAAAGAGGGATTCCGTAGGTCGGTATTCCGTAGCTAATAAATATTTATTCGGAGGATTCACATCGGATACCCACAACTCGGGTGGATACACCGCAAAGAATTCTTCGTGAGACTTTAGAAAGGTACAAAATATAAACCAGACTTAAACCAATCTTCTACCTTGGAGTTTAATGATTAGAAGAAAGGGAGTCGAAGATCATTAGTAAACTCCAAGGGGAGAGGAAGATTGAAGGAGAAGTATTAAGATATGATTTGGAGTATGAAAGACAAAGAAGAAGGTCCGAACCGAGAGGAAGTCCGATCCTATTCTCATAAGATTGGTGGAGGTATCCATATAATAGTACTCTCGGGAGGTTGTCGGACCGTAAGCCGAGGTTCATATCTCGAGGAAGTAAGGGTTATACCTTAACTTGAGTGGGTAATTAATAATTACTCAGAAGCAGAAGAGCTCAAGTAAGTCTAAGATAATGAAGTTGGATGAAGAAGATGTCGGAGGACAATCAAAGCTTGAGAAGCTCAAATACCGAAGGGTTTGACCATACCAAAACATAAGCCTATTAGAAAGATTCCTTTCATGGAACCTAAAGAAACCAAAAGGAAGATAACTAGTATGAACTAGAAGCCATGATTGGATGGACTAAATGAGTCTAATCCATTCGTAGGACGAAACAACCAGGACCATGCCTATTATAAATACCTTACGAAGTACCATTACATTCGTTATGGTAGTAAGGGAAAAACAATACCTTACTTTAAACCAATCCTTTAGACTTAAGGTTTGGGCACCGCAGGCTGGATTACCGCATCTGGCAGAACCAAGCTTTGAGTACCCAAATAGGAAGATGTCACCACAACCATTAGTAAAGTCCATTAGCATAAGAAGATGTCCTAATCCAAGAATCTTTGGAGAGTAAGCCTATAAGCTTAGAGTGTTGGAAGAAATCATGTAATTGAAGAAAGTATCAGTGCCAGACATCAGAAGACTTCATGAAGGATCGAGACAAGGGATATATTCAATTATATCTAATGATATCACTAGGGAGTTTGAAAGGATTGTGATCTGTTTAAGTCAGTTCAACATTCCGAAACATGAGAGCGTTCGAACTTCGGGGCGAAGTTCAGTTTAAGGGGGAGAGGCTGTAATATCCCAGGTTTAGAGGCTATAAAATGAGAGAACACCAAAGTGTGCATTGCATTCATGCATAGAAAATCCGGGGAATTTTCGCGCTTTCAAATAAAACTTACCATAGTAACTGAAGTTTCACTTGACTTGCTCGGAATTGAAGTAGATCATCAAGTCAAGCGCTATAAACTTCACTCGTGATATTTGTTAAAACCTTGTTTTGGGTAGAGAGGATTTGATCTAGGAGCTAGATCAAATGGAATTAGTTTTGACAACAAACAATACCTTAAGTAAGGGTCAATTACAAGATCTTATAAAAGATCTCAACATGACATTCCTTACAACAACACATGAATAATTATTCAACCATAAATCAAAGAATTAAGAAACTATTCTTTACTTATCTTTTCCATATCTTTTACTAAATAAATGTTTTTACCATGATTCTCATGGTGTATCTTCAACTACTTTTGTGTGTAATATAACTCAATTCTAAACTTATTAATAAATAAGGTAAATCATAGGGTTTAAAGTGCATAAAGGCCACACATTCTTATTTAAATCATAACTTATTAAATTTATGGAATATCATAAAACTGAATCCATTTACATTACAAGTTATAGTTCAAACTATTTGAATAAAACTACTCATGAATATTTTGAAACTCATATGATCATGCCTTGGTGCAATCAAACACCAACTATTCAAAATTGAGGAATAACCTTCAACCTTGACTTTTTGACCAATATTATAATATAAATCCAACCAAGTATGATGTAGTGACTCATCCATAATAATAAAACCATCCACAAGATATTTAGTAACAAATGCCACTTGGCTATCCAAATATAAATCATATGAGAGGATAATGATCTTGCCACATAGGATGAAAATATCTTCATGACTTGCTTTCCAAGCTTTGCCACCTCATGCTCAAAGGATTGCTATGGATGAGGGCATGACACTTAAGCACCTTACTCATCAAACCAACCCAAGAGTCACCACCTATGTGTCATGATACTAGAGCTTGCCCAAGCCTATAAATAGAGCCACCCCTTCATCCATTTGCTCATCAAGTACCATGATACATGGGAACAAACACATAGAGCCACTCCATGTGATTAGCTAGGATCAAGATGAAGAAGCTAGGAGGTGGAGGCATGCCACAAGATGCAGGTTTATCAGATTTCCAGAAGAACAAGCTACATAAGATACCAAGGTAGAATTCCTAGGCAAACCATATATTTATAGGATCATATCATCATCTCTTGAGTAGAACCTTGGGCTATTAAAAGACATTTAGAAGTGAGAGAGATTATAGATGCTAACCATATCCATGTCCATCCTAGAGAATATTAGAGTAGTATTAAATCCTACTTGTTCAAACCAACCTTTAATCTTGGAGGTGAGAGCCATGTTCTATTAGTGAAACATAACCAAAGCTTATGCTCATATACTAATCTTAGTTGTGTATCACATGGGTGATCACCACTAAAACCCTAGACCACATCTGAATTCCAATCCAAGGATCACTTTGGATCATAAATAGAACCATGCCATGCCTCATGCCTATTTTATACTTAAATTAGTGAAGCTTATGCAAAACCTTAAACCTTTTCACTTAGGATGCAATTCACATGAAATATTGTTTCCTAACTTGTGCATCATGGATCACAAGTATAAACCAAGCAAGTTATAGTTAAGCTTAAATGATATTTAAGTGATTAGAATAAAACCAATATCCAATTCTATTTTTCCTTCCAAGTAATTTGTTTAGTTGACCAATAGAAATAATATATTATAGTTTGGACCATAACCTTAGCAAGTGAATTAACCCCGATGAGCTTAGGATTTATTTCAAGTAAGTCAAGCTAGAATTTGCTAAGCAAGATTATTAAAGATAGGGTTTATCAAACCATCTTCTTAAAACCTTAGAAATAATTTTTCACATAAAATCATGAACCAATCCATTCCCATTCCCATTTAATTTAAAATCTAGTCATAATAAAAATTATATGAGAACAATCCATATTGTCAAGCACACTAGTGAAACCTAATAATATTTTCACAATGCACATGTTCTAAGTTTCAAACCATTTAAATAGATCTGGTTCCTAAATTAAAAGGGAACTCGAAATAACTAACTAAACCATTTCTATTTTACTTAATTCTCACAAGAGATCAATTAAATCCTAAACTAAATATTGGTTTAAACAACAAGAGTATACAGTGAGCATTGTATCAAGTTATATTGATATTCAAATGATTTAGAACCTGCAAGAACAAACAGAAATCAAATTTAAATCTAAACCAGAATAGAAAAACAGAAAAAGAAAACAGAAATTTTGAAAAAGAAAATGGAGGGAAACTTACTGGCAGCCCAGCACCCCAGCAGCCCGAAGCCAACAACGCAGCCCATCAACTCGGCCCAGCCCACGAACAAACAGCCCACCACAGCAACCAACAGTCAGCCCAGCCCAAACCAAATACCATTTCGGTTGCTTTAATAATCGTGCAAGGAGAAAACACTTCGTCGTCATCGTCTCCGAGCTCGACAGCGCGGCGGAGCCAGTAGGCCACGATCTCATCGTCGATAAGCATGCCCCGGACGTCGCCAGACACTCAGAACCACGCCCAATCTCTCTCGCGTCCGAGCTTATCCGCGGTCGAGAAGATCTTTGCCAAACGGAAGCTTCCAGAGACCGCCACCTCCCGACCATGGCCGTTGCCGTGTCAAGGCCACAGGGCTTCCCTTGGCCTATAAATAGGTGGAGGGCATCGCCGTACACCCTTTGTTCGCCTCCGCCATTCCATTACTGCTCAGGCACCTTCTATCTCTCACACGCATCCACTCTCTGTCGCCGGAGTCGAAGACGAAGCCGACGGAGGAGGCCACCCCAGCCTTCGGCGCGTGGTCCAGGAGGAGCGCCTGGACTCCAGGATCATCTGGGAGGAGCCCAGCATCCGGGGGAGCCGTGTGGAGGATCAATTTCC
The DNA here is from genome assembly GCF_022539505.1 of Lolium rigidum. Classification (NCBI taxonomy): domain Eukaryota; kingdom Viridiplantae; phylum Streptophyta; class Magnoliopsida; order Poales; family Poaceae; genus Lolium; species Lolium rigidum. The sequence continues at coordinate 43,994 of NW_025899988.1, read as the reverse complement.
TTGTTCCCTTCTGCAGCACATCGCCGGGAAATCTCCAATCGTCGTCGTCTCCGTCGACCATTGCCGGAGCCGACCACGTCATCCTGTTCAGGGTGAGCTTGCGCATCTCTGGGCACCTCTATTTCTTCCTGGCATCGCCCGTAGCTCTAGTTCATATGTTGGCCGGAGCTCACCGCCGCAGCACCTCTCGCCGGCGTAGCTCCGGTGATCCCCTGAGTAGGGCGACCCCACCATCGTGTTCAGTGGATCGAGGCGAGTCGAAAAACCCCAGTAGTCCATCCCGGGGAGCCATAAATCGGTAGCGCCGCCATGCGCTGACCGCCGGCGTCAAGCCGCCGGCGAGGCCAACGTGGCCTGTAGGACCCCGCGTAGTCTTTGACTTGTCCACGCCAACGTGGCAGTCAACGTGTATTTTGGTCCCACCAGTCAGTCGCTGCGGGTGTATGTGAACCGGTACGTTTAGTATTTCCAGTCATTTATAAATTCCAGAAAATCACTGAAACTTTGCAAAATTCTAGAAAATTCATATCAACTCAGAAAGTTTTGAATAATATATCAAAATGTTCACAAAAATAAACTCTATCCAAATAAAATATAAAACAAAAATGTGTGTCAAAATAAAAATTCACTTATTTTTATCTTTATTAATTATGTGTTTTCATTTATTTAACATACAATTTGAATTCAATAATTAGTGAAGTTTCAAAATTAAATTTTAACTATTCAGTAACTAAGTAAAATGTTAATATTAATTTTATTTATCATATTTGCATTAACTTAATTATTAGTGGTAATTCATAAAACATAATTTGCAATTTACTATTTTCTATTTTCTTTAAATAATAACAACTCAAGAAAATATTATAAGCCAATATTATTTTGGTAATTCAAAACTTATTTACTTAAACATCTTTAGTTAACAATTCATTATTTTAAAATCCTAACAATAATTAGAAAACCTTGATTTCTAATTAAACCCTAACTAGTAATTATTTTAATTCTTAAACCCTCTAAATAAAAATTAATAGCATGTTAAATTTATTAATAACTTTATTTCAAGTACTTAATCATATTAAACCCTAGCACAATTATTACTATAAGAATAATACCACAATTTAGGAACCTAGTTCAAAAGTAAATAGAAATCCAACTTTATTATTTCATGTGATCATTCCACCTTAGAAGCAACTCTAAAACCCTAGTTATGTGTCACATGTGATCATGTGAGATTTACTTGACATATAGAACCCAAATAAGCAACAATTGAATGCATGCTTATGATCCACTAACATAAAACCAATTCACATAAGATTGTCATTTCATGTCTCTATTTCTAATTTGAAACATATATGATTCACTAGAATCACTTAAGACCCAATCTAGCTTGTTAATTGGATTAGTACCATTCATCACCATACCACACCATTAGGATCAACCTCAACCATCATAATTTAGTAGAACCATAATTATGAACCCTAGTATCAACCTTGTGTAGTAATTCACATTACATGCTCCTATCCACCTAAACCCTACTTAGAAAGTAATAAACCACTTAGATTAGAAACCATTAGTGATTACTTAGTGAAGAAAATGTGAAGCCATAGTAAACCTAACTCATAGCAACATCTTGACTATCATTATTTAATATGATACCCATAATCAACCATAGTCATAAACCTACTAATACTTGTTATATATAGACCAATTCTATTTAAGACACCAACTAGTACCTATTAGTAAACTCAATGAATCCAATAGTAAACCCTAGAAGCCCATATCTCCTACTTACGGTATTTATTGTTCTTATCTAACCTGTTCTTCAAAAGCTATTCTTTTGAAGTACAAATGTCAATCAAACCATAGAAGCCATAGTTCGTATTTGAAATACTTATTATTTCTTAAACAACATATTCTTCAAAAGTTATTCTTTTGAAGTATGGTATAAGTACTCATCAACCATGTTCTGTAGAACTTAAAATTGACAACTGTCCTTACATATTATTCCACTACTATTCTTTGTGTGTATGATTGTTATGTTGCATTATATTACTTGCTTATGCTATTAATATCATCAACCCTAATAAGAACCTTGTTTGAGAACCATCCTAAAAGTGCAACACACACTAAAGAAATCTTTACAACTCATTCATCCTAAATCATCGAGGTTAGGTTACGCTCGGGACGATTGCATCTCATACTATGCATTATAGCATCTTTGCCAATTCTTTAAACATTGTCCTTACCGGACAATGATGGTATTTCAGAATTTGGAGTTCTCACGTATCGAAGCTTTTGCCTGCATAATCTTGCGGTCAAGAAAGGCAAGTTCATCGCTTGCTCATGTCATTTGATTATTTTTATCAAATTATATGCAAAGTACTATACTTATCACTCCTGCATTGAAAAGCAAAGTATTATTTTACAATTATGAATATGACTATGTGGTGGGCAATGGAACCATGGTATGTGTTGATTGGTGGAGGTTCCATTGCAAGGGTACTATTCATCTAGGACTAAGTACCAATGCCAGTCCGATGATTCTAGCGCCGTACATATCGCGTTAACCATAAGATCTATAATGGCTCGGGAAGTCAGTCTGTATCTTTTCCCTCTCGCATGCCAACGGACTGGTGATAAGGGTTGCCCGGATCGATCTATCTTTGGTAAAGGTGGGGACATGTGGTCCCGCACGGTCTACCATTAGATACGGGAGAGGGTAGACTTATTATTGGTCTATGAAGGATTGTAAGGGTTGTCCGGATCAGTCTATCTATGGTGTATAGAACGGGGCACATAAGTTGTTCGGATCGGTCTATCTTTGGTAAAGGTGGGGACATGTGGTCCTGCACGATCTACCATTAGATATAGGAGAGAACAAGTGCCCGTGTTAGTCTACCCATAGATATAGGAGAGGACAGACTTACAAAAGGGTGGGTACTGCGAGGTCGCGGAGAAGGCGGTGATTGGCTTGGTTCTTATACCTGGCCTCACACCAAGGAAGTGTGGACGGAGCCTGCAGCCCGGTTGGCAACAAGGTTAAGTTCTCTTATGGGAAAAGTAACGCACCTCTGCAGAGGGTATCAAGAATTGTGACCGTCACTCCCTGTTCCGGGAAGGGAACTGCGAACGCGGCAGGAAAGGAACTCCATGAAGTTCTAGTCAACCTGTGAAGACTGACGGGCATAGTTTTCAGAATAAAATAAACCTTTTGAAGAAATGTTTATGAAAACTTGCATTTGCCTATGACTTTCCGGTCCGTGGCCGTAGCTAGTGCATGATACACCTATTTCCCTAATATGAACTTGCTCGAGTACGCTCGTACTCATCCCACTCTTAAATCCCTCGCTTAGCTATGGAGGCACCGGAGGATAAACTACCGTGGAACAAGAAGACAAAGGAGTCAACTGCAACAAGATGAAGAATCCAAGCAAAGAAGTCAATGAAGTCAACTGCTCGCATCAACTAAAGTGGAAACTTAGACTAGTAATAGAAGGGAGTCTTTCCCTAATCCTAGCACCTAAGTAGCTAGATTTCTATAGCAAGCCTAGTAGCTCTTAAGCTTGAGTTAGCAATAAGTTAGTCTACGAGTCGTTCTTCTGGAACTTTATTTGAAGTTTTACCTCACTGTAAAGTAGGAGGCTGTGTTGATCTTCTGTAAACAGACTTGTGTATCCTTCTATAGACATACCTTGGACTCGCATATGTTTCTGTTGTACCACTCTGAGGGATGTAATATGAGTGGAACGGTGTTTCACTTGTGTTATGTCAACGACTTGTGTACTACACCATGCAGTGGTACGCTGGGTCACCACAAGTACGGCGCCAGAAAATAGCTCGCTGGCGTGCAATTGATGGTAGTAATATTGCGGGAAGTAAACATGCAGTAGTAACGCAGCAGTAGTAACGCAGTAAAACAGTAACAAGCAGTGATAGCAGTATTTAGGAACAAGGCCTAGGGAATAGACTTTCACTAGTGGACACTCTCAACATTGATCACATAACAGAATAGATAAATGCATACTCTACACTTTTGTTGGATGATGAACACATTGCGTAGGATTACACGAACCCTCAATGCCGGAGTTAACAAGCTCCACAATAATGCTCATATTTTAGTAACCTTTAGTGTAAGATAGATCAAAAGACTAAACCAAGTACTAGCATAGCATGCACACTTGTCACCTTCATGCATATGTAGGAGGAATAGATCACATCAATATTATCATAGCAATAGTTAACTTCGCAATCTACAAGAGATCATGATCATAGCATAAACCAAGTACTAACACGGTGCACACACTCGTCACCTTTACACACGTGCGGGAGGAATAGAACTACTTTAATAACTTTGCTAGAGTAGCACATAGATAAATTGTGATACAAACACATTGCAATCATAAAGAGATATAAATAAGCACCTCACTATGCCATTCAACGGTGAATAAGTATTCTGTGAAATATAGCCTAAGAGACCCACACGGTGCACACACTCGTCACCTTTACACACGTGGGACAAGGAGTCTCCGGAGATCACATAGGTAAAACCCACTTGACTAGCATAATGACATCTAGATTACAAGCATCATCATATGAATCTCAATCATGTAAGGCAGCTCATGAGATTATTGTATTGAAGTACATAGGAGAGAGATGAACCACATAGCTACCGGTACGGCCCCGAGCCTCGATGGAGAACTACTCCTCCTCATGGGAGCGAGCGGCGGTGATGAAGATGGCGGTGGAGATGGCAGCGGTGTCGATGGAGAAGCCTTCCGGGGCACTTCCCCGCTCCGGCGGGTGCCGGAACAGAGACTCCTGTCCCCCAGATCTTGGCTTCGCGATGACGGCGGCTCTGGAAGGTTTCGCGTATCGTGGCTTCCTCCGTAAGGGTTTTCGATGCAGGGGCTTTATATAGGCGAAGAGGCGGCGCAGGGGGGTCGAAGGGGCGCCCACACCATAGGGTGGCGCGGGCCCAGCCCTGGCCGCGCCACCATGTCATCTGGGGCCCACAGGGCCCCCCTCTGGCGGCTCTCGGGTGTTCTGGATGCTTCCGGGCAAAATAGGAACCTGGGAGGTGATTTCGTCCAATTCCGAGAATATTTCATTACTAGGATTTCTGAAACCAAAAACAGCAGAAAATAGGAACTGGCACTTCGGCATCTTGTTAATAGGTTAGTTCCAGAAAATGCGTAAATACGACATATAATGTGCATAAAACATGTAGGTATCATCAATAAAGTAGCATGGAACATAAGAAATTATCGATACGTTGGAGACGTATCAAGGATCAAGCATTCCAACTGGTGGTTCCATTGAAGAAGAAAACACCAGTATATCAGAAGATACATTGGAACAGATTGACATCTTGCTGACTAGCGCATACGACCTATCACACAAAGTACCAACTACATTTGACCGACTCAAAAATGGAACAGTCGTCGAAAACCAAGCAACTACTCGTCAAAGAAATTTCGACAACGAAGCTAAAGTTATAGAAAGTTTACGGAAGACAACATTTCATCTCAGACAAACTTTCGCATTGTTCAAGAAAGCACAGGATGAACGTTGCAAGCAAATTCAGCAAGATGAAAGGATAGCAAATAATGAGGTACGACAAAAGACATAATCACACTTGCAATTTTTTGTTGTCTCTGTTCAAATTTAACTAATTGAACTGCTTACAAATCATAAATTTAAAGTTAAAAGTACAACAATTTAAGACTAACAAAATTTAAATACAAAAAACCAGGTTGACAAAGAAGCTGCATCTCCAACTCAAGAAGGCACTGCAGAAAAAACAAGAAGTGGAAAAAATGTGAGTTAACCTCAACTACATGTCCAATACAGCAACCGTTTAAATTGTTTTTTAAACTTGTTAATGTATCATAACGAGGTGCGAAGTAACCCGCTTCTCCAAAACAAAGGATTCGAGTACAATCAAAAAATAAAGATAATATTAAGTTGCTCATTGAATACAAAATAAAGTAATATTATTAAGTTGTTGTAGTGAATTTACAAAATAAATAATGTTTTCCTAATAAACCTTTTATGTTAAATTTTTGATTTAAAGGTGCAAGATGATGGCCCAGTGGAAGCATCAGGAAACTTTTACTTCTACAACTGAAGTTTGATAAAAGATGCGAATGCAATACTTTTCTTTTTCAAACCTCTGTACTAAGAAGTTGTTTTGAACTACCTACAACTTTTTTAGTGTCTGTACTTTTGTAACGTATGCAAAGTTGAAACTCCGCAAACATATGTTTCGAACCAGTGTTTATCAATGTGTAACAAGTGTACTCTTTCGAACAACCATGTTGGTTGGTGCATAAGTTTCTGCTCCTCTTAGTGCGGAGGCTGTACTCGTCTCTCCGTCACCTTCGTACTCCACAATCCTTGCACATGTACCTCCGCCAGACAAAACACAAATTGCTGCAGAGAAAAAAAAGAAACGCGGTTCCGTGTTACCCTTGGTGCGGACGCTGTACTCGTCTCTCCGTCACCTTCGTACTCCACAATCCTTGCACATGTACCTCCGCCAGACAAAACACAAATTGCTGCAGAGAAAAAAAAGAAACGCGGTTCCGTGTTACCCTTGGTGCGGACGCTGTACTCGTCTCTCCGTCACCTTCGTACTCCACAATCCTTGCACATGTACCTCCGCTAGACAAAACAGAAATTGTTACAGAGAAACAAAGAGAAACGCGGTTCCGTGCTCCCCTTGGTGCGGACGCTGTACTCGTCTCTCCGTCACCTTCGTACTCCACAATCCTTGCACATGTACCTCCGCTAGACAAAACAGAAATTGTTACAGAGAAACAAAGAGAAACACGACCGCGTGCTCCCCTTGGTGCGGACACTATACTCGTCTCTCAGTCACCTCCGTACTCCACAATCCTAGCACATGTAGCCGCGCTAGACAAAACTGAAATTTTTGAAGAGAAACAAAGAGAAACACGGTACCATACTCCTCACCGTGCGGAGGCTGTACTCGTCTCTCCGTCACCTTCGTACTCCACAATCCTTGCACATGTACCTCCGCCAGACAAAACACAAATTGTTGCAGAGAAAAAAAAGAAACGCGGTTCCGTGTTACCCTTGGTGCGGACGCTGTACTCGTCTCTCCGTCACCTTCGTACTCCACAATCCTTGCACATGTACCTCCGCTAGACAAAACAGAAATTGTTACAGAGAAACAAAGAGAAACACAACCCCGTGCTCCCCTTGGTGCGGACACTATACTCGTCTCTCAGTCACCTCCGTACTCCACAATCCTAGCACATGTACCCGCGCTAGACAAAACTGAAATTTTTGAAGAGAAACAAAGAGAAACACGGTACCATACTCCTCACCGTGCGGAGGCTGTACTCGTCTCTTCCTCACCTACGTACTCCACAAGCCTTGCACATGTAACTCCGCCAGACAAAACAGAAATTGTTACAGAGAAACAAAGAGAAACACAGCCCCGTGTTCCCCTTGATGCGGACGCTGTACTCGTCTCTCCGTCACCTTCGTACTACACAATCCTTGCACATGTACCTCCGCTAGACAAAACAAAAATTGTTACAGAGAAACAACGAGAAACACGACCCCATGCTACCCTTGGTGCGGACACTATACTCGTCTCTCCGTCACCTCCGTATTACAAAATGCTTGCACATCCAGAGAAACAAAGAGAAACAAGGTCCAGTGCTCCTCTTAGTGAAGACGCTGTACTCGTATTTCCGACACCGCTGTCATCGTATAAGCCTTGCACTCGTACTGCGACTGGAGAAGAAGGAATTTTTTTCTTATTCCCCTTGGTACCCGCGCTTTTGTCTTTCCTATTCTTGTCTTTTCGAGAACAATCCCATCCACAAATTTGAAACTAATGAACCACAACATCCACAGGATACTGGAACAATATAATATATGTAAAAAGCAGTGGACGACAAAGCCCCACAGTAGGTCCCGTATATCATAGCGTAAAAGAGAGTGGACGACAAGGCCCCACAGTAGCTCCCGGGTGTAATAGTAGCAGAATAGAATAAACATAAAAGCGAGTGGACGATAATGCCCCCAAGTAGGTCCCAAATGTATAGAGGCATAATAGAATAAATATAAAAGTGAATGGACAATAACACCCCGAAGTAGGTAAGAAATGTCATAGGCTAGAAACCACACCAAAACTACTCCAGTTGGCTTGTAAAATCAACGAGTTCCACACCAACCGCTTTGCAAGAATCCACCTCCTTATCCAAAACAGGAAAAGAAAGCAAGGGAGCATCGCCGGCATCTCCATCACAGCACACCAGCTGCAATTCGGAAAACTATCCCAGGTTTCGGATCATTGGTATGTATATCTCCAAAACTTGTAGATTCGGTGGAAACTCTATGATCAATATAGATCAGTCGCATACGACAATAATGCAGAAAACAGATCTAGGGTCTAGTCGAAAACAGTCTCACTACGCTTTCTTTTTCCACCTCGTGAATCAAGCACGAACTTGAAGTTCCGCTCATGGATCTGATAGGAACAAACATTACACACATACATCGTATTCCAGGTCAACCAAGGAAAAAAGGTCAAATCTAGGCGGACAAAGAGATATTAATAAGTATATAAAATTTTAATCCCAAATCAACCAAGAAAACAAGGTTAAATGATTAATGTAGGTCATGAACAATATATTCGTTGCTAAAATATTCTAATACTCCACACTATGATATTTAAATGACAAATAACAAAAGATATAACTATAAATCACATGAATTTAACTACCACTTCGAACTAAATTGAAAGAAATAAACTATTTATATCCAAAAAAAATTTGTTTGCATTCATCAATAAACTGTAGTTCTATGGTCTCCAAAATATATTGCAAGCATATGAAATTTGATGGTTACCTTTTTGTTCTACATAGAAAATGCTTTCAAGACTGCAAGAGGCTGCACACAACAGGGCAAAGAAGTACGGATACTTGTGCAGAAGCTGTCCAATATGCGAGTCCGACACTCACTACCAGGTTTCAAATAATCAAATTTAATGCTTTGTTCAACAAAAAATATATTACTACTCATCAAGTAAAATGAATGTTGACCTAAATTCATTTTAAATATGATTTACAATGAATGAATTGATACTAATTGAAATGTCATCTCTTACTAATTGAAATGTCATCTCTAGGAAACACTGCTTGCAAGAATTCAGGAGACTGCGCAATCAAGGGCAGAGGAGTACGGATACTTGTGCAACAACTATCCAACATACGGCGTCAACCCTCAAGACCAGGTTTTCAAATAATCATAATTTAATGCTTAGTTGCCTAGAAACCATATTATTTCATGCCGTGCAATGAAAGTTGATTTAATTTTGTTTAAATCTTAATGCATCTAAACTATATGATCTACAAACAATGAATCATCATATTCAGGAAATTCAGGCAACAGTAATCGTGGTACAACCAACACTGCCATTGAAAACAGCCAAAGCAATGATGAAAGTGACAACAGCACGAGACAAAGTCTGTTGACAGAGATATTGATGAAAGTTATGCACAGTTTATCTCACATATGGGCAAAATAACTGTTAGAGGTACAAATACTAGCAACTAAGAAAGCAAACATTACAGTCAATATATAGTTTTCAATGAAAATTAATACCTCTTGATTGTAGGACCTGGACTCTATGGAGACGAAAATTTTGACGAAGCATGCGTCTTTGGAAACCACGTGGAGATGAATTACACTCAAGTACTCCACCTGACAAATGAAGTCATCACGAACCAGACACCGACTATTAAACATTATATTTGCACCATGACTAAATCATTTGTTACAAGAGACATATGTAAAATGGTAAGTTTATCGGAGTTTTCGTAAGTTTATCTCGTCAATTATATTAAATACTTACTGTCTACATGACAAGAAAACTTCGACATAGTGTACCACAAAACTAATAATGGTTCGTTAATATCTTTTTAGGAATTTTCGGAAGAATTCACTAATGAACACATTTGGGGATTCATACAAGAACCGGTTAAAGTTGTCTGTCAGCTGCTCATCGGGAGACATTACAATGTATGCTACCATGAAGATGGATAAGAATGGGAAAGCTATGATAAAGAAAGGTTTCCGAGATATAGTTGAAGAATTTTACCCGAAAGAAGGAGACATTTGCTCATTTACCTTCAAAGATGAAAGAGGATCTCCATTCTTACGTGGCGAGTGCTCGGCTCAAGCTTGTCATAACAAAGTTACAATGTGAGGCGTAAGTTAAAATAAGTACAATGTGTCGTACTCGAAACAATGTGAACCACGCAACGAATTACGTACAAGTATTTCTACTTGGTTATTAGTTAATGCTAGTGTCATGCGTACTTTTCAATATTTTATATGTAATATTTGAGAAACTCCTCGAATTTATTGACACTGTAATGTTAATGCTAGTATCGTATGTCTGAAATTCTATTACTGCGAACTCTACTCGACTCGTCATCACCGCTGTACTCGACAAGCCTTTGCACCTGTAACTACGGTAGAGAAAAAGGAAAGAGACACAGTCCTGTACTCTTCTTACTACATAAGTTGTACTCCTCTTCCTGCGCTAGACAAAACGGAAATCTATCCAGAGAAACAACGACCTTCGTACTCCTCTTGGTTCCTACGCTGTACTCGTCTCTAAGGCGGGGATGTACTTCACAACGATTGGAACATGTACCTGCGCTAGACAAAACGGAAATCTATCAAGAGAAACAAACAGAGAAACAACGACCTTCGTACTCCTCTTGGTTCCTACGCTGTACTCGTCTCTACGGCGGGGATGTACTTCCCAGCCCTTGGAACATGTACCTGCGTTAGACAAAACGGAAATCTATCAAGAGAAACAAACAGAGAAACAACGACCTTCGTACTCCTCTTGGTTCCTACGCTGTACTCGTCTCTACGGCGGGGATGTACTTCACAACGATTGGAACATGTACCTGCGCTAGACAAAACGGAAATCTATCAAGAGAAACAAACAGAGAAACAACGACCTTCGTACTCCTCTTGGTTCCTACGCTGTACTCGTCTCTAAGGCGTGGATGTACTTCACAACGATTGGAACATGTACCTGCGCTAGACAAAACGGAAATCTATCAAGAGAAACAAACAGAGAAACAACGACCTTCGTACTCCTCTTGGTTCCTACGCTGTACTCGTCTCTAAGGCGTGGATGTACTTCACAACGATTGGAACATGTACCTGCGCTAGACAAAACGGAAATCTATCAAGAGAAACAAACAGAGAAACAACGACCTTCGTACTCCTCTTGGTTCCTACGCTGTACTCGTCTCTACGGCGGGGATGTACTTCACAAAGATTGGAACATGTACCTGCGCTAGATAAAACGGAAATCTATCAAGAGAAACAAACAGAGAAACAACGACCTTCGTACTCCTCTTGGTTCCTACGCTGTACTCGTCTCTACGGCGGGGATGTACTTCACAAAGATTGGAACATGTACCTACGCTAGACAAAACGGAAATCTATCAAGAGAAACAAACAGAGAAACAACGACCTTCGTACTCCTCTTGGTTCCTACGCTGTACTCGTCTCTACGGCGGAGATGTACTTCACAACCCTCGGAACATGTACCTGCGCTAGACAAAACGGAAAATCTATCAAGAGAAACAAACAGAGAAACAACGGCCTTCGTACTCCTCTTGGTTCCTACGCTGTACTCGTCTCTACGGCGGGGATGTACTTCACAACGATTGGTAAAGAAAAATATCCAGAGAAACAAACGAGAAAATCAAACGGAAATATTTCCGGACAATAAAAGAGAAAACGGAAATCTTTCCAGACAATAAAAGAGAAAATCAAACGAAAATATTTCCAAAGGAAAAAAATAGAAAAAAAAACAATAGTTTGATGCGCCGAAGGCGCCTTGATACGAGGCGAAGCCGAGCCGTAGCACTCGCTTCGACGTATGGGGGTAACGACAAACGAGGACAACGACATATGTTTGCCATTCATTATGTTTATTAATGTTTGATGCGCCGAAGGCGCCTTGATACGAGGCGAAGCCGAGCCGTAGCACTCGCTTCGACATATGGGGGTAACGACAAACGGGGACAACAACATATGTTTGCCATTCATTATGTTTATTAATGTTTGATGCGCAGAAGGCGCCTTGATACGAGGCGAAGCCGAGCCGTAGCACTCGCTTCGACGTATGTCATCTTGTAGCACTCTGTTGGAATTTTAAAAAAAATGTTATTTGAAAGTGCTACCTCCCTCCCATTAATTCCCCAGAAAACTCACAGCCCGGAAATACAAAGGGAAAAAGCCAAAAAGGAAGTCCCGCCCAATTTTTTGAAAACGTACATCGCGCGTAAAGGAAAAAAGAAGCGTAACGGGTCCGCATATTGTTAACGCGTCTACCGGAGCGCAAAGGGAAAAACCAAACCCGGAAAACGATTCGCGTCTTTTCCCGGGGACACGTTCCGCGCGCGACACGTGTAGTCGCGAGAGCACGCGCGCGAGATGGTTTTTCCCTTCTCAAAGGTCGGTCTCTAGGTAGTGGTACCCCTTCTTTTAAACTTCACCTGTTTGACATCCAGAAGCAGCTCTAGAAGAAGCCCAAAAGAAGTAGCCCTAATTACCGGGCGGGGCGCACGGATGGTCGCAAACCGAAGCCCCGTCCGTCCCGAACACGTCAAATCTGAGAAGCTAATAAAGCCAGGATCTGGTCCAAAATCACGTACAAAAGGCGACCGCTCCTCAATCCCCACGTCTCTCTTTCTTTTTCCACACGGGCGACCGAACCCTAGCAGGCCCGCGCCGCCGCCACCGTCGTCCCGCAACGAATCCGCCGCCCCTGCTTCTCTGGACTCAGCCGCGCTGCTTCCCCGACCTCCGCCGCCTCTCCTTCCCCTTCCTTGACCCGGACCTCCGCTATCCAGGGCCCTGCGGCTCCGACCTCGCCTCGAGCCGGAGCTTGGCCGTCCTCTGACCGCCCTGTTCCCCGACCTCCGTTGGCCTACTGCAGTAGTTCGAGGTGAGGCATGTTCTGGTTTTTCCTCTGTTTCTTTTGAAGTAAAACAGCAGCTATTGTTCTGTAATATATCTGTGACAATCCTTTAGAAGTATTGCAGAGTTGATGCTAAATGGAATGATTATTGCCTGATTATGTTGTAACTGCTGTGACAGCCATGTAGCATGCTAGTTTGTAATTGCTGTTTGCAAGTAGCTAGACATGAAATAAAAATCTTTATGCCTATGTTCCTGATTATTGCGTTTTAGACAAGTGTGAAGAATGGCTGCTAAATGGACCTATGAGAACACTAGGATTCTCACCGGGTTGTTTGTTGTGCAAGTGAGGATGGGAAATAGGCCAAACACCTACCTGACCCCTAATGCATATGTGAGTATGTGGCTCGAAAAAAAACAGTCGTGATATCCAACCCGACCAAACAGCCCAGCCTCACTTTTTTTAGACTGAAATCAGCTCAGCTTACTAACCAGTCCAACAGACAGTCAAACTTACAACAAATGGACTAAGATTCTTCATCTGCACGTGGGCCAAATCACTTGCTTTTGTGCTTCCAGCCCAACTGGTTTACAAAAGCTGCACCGAACGTTTTCAGCTCCTCCTATCGATTTTGAGAAGCTAGCGAGGGAGTTGGAATCTGAGATTTGAGGATGTTGAGCAGCTGGGACGTTGCCGAACACGCCCTAAATAGCCAACATAATCTCCTGCCCAGACCCGACTCCACCCTAGCCCTTGCCCCCTTGAATCCGCTGCTTTCTCCCCCTCGAGCCACCGCTTTCGCTCCCTTCGAGCAGCCACTCAACAATCGCCGGCCGTTGCCGTTGGCGCCTTGCTGGAATTTCTGCACCGCTGTTTCCTAAGCAGTTGTAGCATCCAAAGGGAGCGCCACGCAGCTGCTAGGCCGTTGGCATCTCGCCGTATCCCGTATCCCTCATACTAATTGCTGTTGCGGCAAGTTGGCTCAGATATTTATTTATTTTGCCATGAATCGAATTTTCTTGTGTTATTCTGATACACCCTGAGAGTTAAAGATGCGATCTACTCCCTCCGGATCAGTTTAACAGGCATGCACGTAGTTCAAGAAAAATTTTGACCACCAAATTTTTAAACAAATTATGAGATATGTGCCATAAAAGCTACATCGCTAGATTCATATATCCAAGTGAAGTTTCCAATGGTATAAATTTGTGACATATAATTCAAATTTTGTTGACTAAATTAATTGTCAATTTTTTTCTTCAACTACCTGTTAAACTTGAGGGAGTATTTGATAAAAGTAAACAAAGATGCAGTTTGTGTAATCTTGTTATTAATTTCAAATTAAGCATTAAATATGCGAAAAGATGCAGTTTTACTGCGCACGGTAACTAAAAGTACTCTCTACAGTACCAATTATGTGGAATATGCGTGTTTTCTTTGAACAAGAATATTCAGTGTAGTAATTTAAAAATAGAGACATGTTTTTCTTATATTCGTCAAACCATTCCATTTACACAGAATAATAGGTTTTGAACAGACTTTGCTTAATAAATTATAGTTACCTGGTGCTTTCGTTTTTGGTTATTTTCTTTGCATTGTACAATTGATGGAATGGGATTTTACTTGTCAATTTCAGTTTCAAATGGGAAACTACCTAATGAGTGAAAGTGCAACATTGGACCATTGCCATACTAAAGTAGTCCAGCAGAACAGAAGACCGAAAGTTAAACTTGAAGACCTACCGGAGGTATTTTAACATTCTTTGATGTTAATATTGTTTGTAATGGGAATTTGTAAAGTTGATTGTATTTTTCCTTTTGATCAGGATCTGCTTGGCATAATTTTGTCAAAATTGTCTCCAAATGATGTTATAAAAACTAGTGTTTTGTCAAGTAAGTGGAGATATATGTGGGCTACCTGTCGAAGGCTAAGTTTCAATGGTGTTGCTGCATGTGAGCCAAATAGGTCTTATCCACAAAGATATGTCCAGAATTTCATCCGTAACGTTAATGTAGTTCTACAAAAGTATCATGGCATGTTTGTTGAAGATCTTGAAGTGAAATTTGCATTTGACACAACGCTGGTTGACCATCTCAATGATTGGGTTAGTTTTGCTGTTTCGTCACAGGCGAAGAATCTAGCTTTTGACTTAGCACCTGTCAGATCTGGGGGACGTGCTGATCGATACACATTTCCGTTTCAACTTTTGGACTGTCAAAGTATATCCCGTCTGCAGTGTATTCAGCTTAGTTTTGTATCTTTGAAACTACCTTTCCAGTTCAGAGGTTTTCCTAGCCTAAGAAAACTTGATCTGAACTTGCTGCATGTCACTAAAAAGGATCTTGAAAATATGTTGTCAAATTGTGACAGTCTTGAGTGGTTGAGCATTGTCAAATGTCATTTGAATGACGAGCTTAGGGTAGAACACCCATTGAACCATCTGTTATACTTGCGAGTTGTTAACTGTGCTATAACCAAGGTAGAGTTCAATGCTGCAAGGCTCTCCACCTTTGTGTACAAAGGTGAGTTTGTTCCTGTTATCTTCACTCAAAGTTTGCAGATGGAAAATGCAAACATTTTGTTCTTCAGGGCAGTTTTTCAGCATGCTTTTGCTGCACTTATCAATGAGATCCCGAGCATTCAAAATCTGACTCTGCATGTCTTATTTCAGCAACTAGAGGTTTGCACTTGGAAACTATTTATGTTACAAATTAATTTATCTATTATTTTTGTTAATGATATTATTTTCTCTTGCCTCAGACGCGGTGGGATTTTTGTAACCTACAGAAAATTTCTCAGCTCAGGAATATTCAGTTTTTGACGCATATATTTAAGGAAGATGTTGACAAGATACTCTACTTAGTCTCCTCCTTGAGGGCAGCTCCCTTCATTGAGAAGTTGGACGTTCATGTATGTTCCAGATTCATCTTTGCTAGTGTATATCTTACATAAGTTTGCACCATATGCATTTATTTTATTTTCGTATGAAGCTAATTCCGCTGTTGTGCAATGTCTCCTGTTTTGTTCTGTTCAGATTATCATGCGCACCAGTTAAACTTCTATTTTAAATTATGGTCTGCCTGTTTAGTGTTAACTTAGCATAATTACAAATGACCCGAATACCAAAAAAATTTGCAAGCATTCATATACTTACTATATCCAGTACGAACCTACAACACTGAATCATAACATGCCACATTTGCTGGAGATTTGCCACTCATGATCGCATGCATCATGCAGCCATTCGGTGCCATAAACTGGAGTGCTAAATTAAGGCTTTGTATGTGGCAACCGAACTGAAAAACTGATACAGAGTAAACTGAACCAAGCACAAAAGGTGGTGAGCTCAGTTTCTGGTTTTTCTGTAGGTTATGAAATATCCTTGGTGTTTGGAACTTGGTCTTTTACATAATACAGATAAAACAAATTGTTAACCAAGGAAAAATATTTTCATTTCGTACGCATTATACAACACCAGAAGTAAACTAGAGCTGTTTATAATCCTGCCATCCAGGCCCCTTCTATACATCTCACCTTGGTCTTTTCTAGTGAAGTAGCAAGGTGTTACTAATTTTTGGTACGCACTGCACACTGAGCTAGGCATGTGGTATTAGGGCATCTCCAGCGGGCTGACCCAAACGGTCCGTTTTTGTCCGTTTGGGTCAGCCAGTGGACAGGATGCGTCGCGCGGTCCGGCCAGCCCGGACACCGCGCCCAGCGGGGCGGAGCTGGCCAAATCATCTTGCATTTTCATTTCTCCATTGTTCCATGCATATTGGCAGATTTGCTTGAAGCAAATAGAAACTTAATAAAAACATAGTAGAAACTACATCATCTTCGTCTTGGCGTCGCTTAGCCGTCCTCGTCGGAGTGGTAGTGGCGGCGGCACATGGTCTCGTTGAAGACGTTGACGCTGAACTCGCCATAGTCGTCGTACTTGAAGACGACGAAGTGCCCGACATCGATGGCATGCGAGCGGGCGAAGCGCCTCTATCCTTTGTAGAGGAACATCTGCCCCTCGCCACAGGCCTGTCGCGCCGCCGGACACGCGAAGGAGGACATGGTGGCGCTCTTGCCCGTCGACGATCGATGAGAACCTTTGGGGCAGGCGCAGCCTGTGCCCTGGTGGATGGTCACGCCAAACTCAAGTCAGAGAGGTCGATGGCGACCGGATCGGGTGACGATGGCGGCGAAGGCGATGCTGGTGGCTGACTCTGGCCTCTCCTGCTACCTCTTCCTCGTCGGCCTCGGCTGCGTCCTCTCCCACGCCCACGGCCACAGCCCGGAGGCCGTCCTAGGCGCCCTCCCCTCGAGCCTATACCGCCGACCATGGCTGCGGTGATGCTGTGCTGGTGGTGGTGGTGGGCAATGGAAGATGGTGGAAGATAATGGCCGGCGTTTGCCTGCTTATAAAGGGCCAGAGCTTTGGATGCCGGCGCATAGAACGAAACACCGGCATTGATGGACGGCAGGCGGCGTGGCCAGAATAGGAGCGCAGGCGTCGGGCGGCGCGAACAGAGTAGGAGTGCAGGCGTCGGACGGCGCGGCTAGAGTAGGAGCCCAGGCGTCGAACTGCACGGCCAGAGTACGTCCATTGATGGCCAGAGGTGGAAGACCGTTGGGTCGCTTCCATGCGGGCCCAAGATGCACACGGGCGGACACGGGAGGACACGCTTGCTGTCCGCACTGACGCATCGGTTTCACAAATTTGGGGCACGGATGCGTTGGCGGGGACGGGTCGGTCCGTTTGCGTCGCCCCGCTGGAGCGTCCGCGGGCTGTCTGCCAGTCCGTGCGGACCGAAATGGACAGCCCAGGACCGTTTGGGTCGGCCCGCTGGAGATGCCCTTAGTTAACACAGAGAGAATGGACCATGCAATGCATGGAGACCTTTTTATCTCATTGTTTCATTCATTGCCAAGCTTATGAAGAAAAAACACAACATACATGCACATATGCATTCACAACCAGCAGGTATGCTTCTATACCTGAACTGGTAAGAACTTTATTGATCATTACAGAATTTACCAAAGTATCAACCGAAATAAACTGAGTGCGCAGCCCTAGTGCTAACATATACTAAGCTTACAACTGAAACCAAGGAGTGTGTCTGTTGGACATGTGGGCTGAACTGAACATAGAGTAAAAAAGATGTATATGGAAAAATAATGTGAATAAAATCAATTCTTCATCACCTTCTCTGGTGCGTAAGTGATATGCCAATTATAAAACCATGGATGCATTTGTTCATCTAGATCATGGATCCCATATTTCATCTTACGCTATGTAATTTCCCTATATAATTTGCGGGTTGTAGTGGACTTGTGGTTTGAAGCTGATCATTTGGATTCATTTTGACATGCAGTTTGGTGGCTGTAAGGACTTGTGGTTTGCAAACAAGGGACCTGATAGGCAGCACCTTCCACATCCACACTTTGAATACAGTTATCTGAAAGATATGCATATTACAGGATATAAAGGAGCAAGAGGCCAGCTGCAATTTCTTCTTCATATTGTGGAACATGCTCCTGCGTTGCAGTCTTTAACTGTCAGTACAACTCAATTGCTCCCTGAGGAATATTTTGTTGACACAGTTGATAGATCATTTTTTGGTCGTGCTGCTTGGCATGCAAGGTACCATCTCAGTCAGAAACTTTCACCAACGGTCAAGCTTTGTGTTACTTAAGAGTACTGGTGGATATAGCTGTGTAAGCGATAACATCCGCCTCATATGATTGGGGTCGTATAATCTAAGCCTTGGCAAAAATTGCTAATTAATTGTTGTTGGTCGGGAGATTATGTAATAACTGTTTGTTAATAAGACTAGTACAAAAGCCCGTGCGCTGCTACGATGCCACATTAGAAAATCAAGAACCTCATATTCTATCTTCTTTTATTCCATAGCATATATGTCCAAACTTTTCTATGGTTTAATTTTTGTTAGATTGATTTTTCTGAATTTGTTTTATGCCAGAGAGAATTTAGCGAGTTTTTCGTTGATGGGTTGAAGCGTTATTGAGCTATAACAAAAAAATCCAACATAGTTACTCCATTTGATTTGGAATCTTGTATATATGCCATGCAATACATCCACCGGTGCACAGCCAGTGCATAACAATATCATTATCATTGAGCAAAAATTCACAAGATGAAGATTTTTGAACCTGCTTCTACACCTATGAGGCAATGAAAACCAAATATAGAAGCAAATATCAAATTTGAAACAAAATATATCTATGTTCATTTTCACTTGATTTTTGTCCATGACCGCTCCAGATATCTCTGTTGGTTTCGCCAAGTAGAAGAGATACACTGGATTATAAGATTGCTTGTTTTTCAGTTGTATCTTCGGAACCGAGACACCAAAAAAAATAAACTAATACTCTCATTCTAGTATCTTTATGGCGTTTAAGTGCAGTTTTGGCTCTCGAGTTCAGCTGATCCTGATATCTGCACCGTGCATTCATGTCTCTAGATCTGAGTCTGACACAATTTGGTCCATATACGAACCTGTAGATAATGATGTATTGCAGGCTCTGTGTAGCATGTTCACCTAAGGTAGTGTGCAGACTCGCGGCAGCTTTTGAATCCAATGTTAGTTTAGACGGCCGGATGGACGATTCACAGCTGGACCGGTTGCCCCAGATCATAGACCTTGGTACAGTAGCTTTTCGTGTTCATCCTTCAATATTTTCTAAACAAAGACTAATTGCACACAAGAAATAAATCTGAAAGAATGCACATGAAGATAAAAACCAAGGCCACAGTAACTCTTGCACGAGGTTCGTCCCCGGAAGTCTCAAGGTAGCCAGCGACGACGGTTTCTCGCCGGAAAGGGGCGCTCGAGTGCTCTCGCCCTGCTCCTCGGCGGCAACGCCTTGAGGACGTCAGCGGCTGGTGGCAGAGATACCCAGGGTTTTGATTGCTTTTCCAGTGTTTTTGCTAGGGTGTTTCTTGCAAAAGTACATGCCTATCTTCAAATTCTCGGTTCTTTAGGACGAGTGATGTAAAGGGCCTGTATGAAAATTGTACCTGCCACGTGCTAAGCTAATATATGATCCACTTCTTTGTTCAAAAAAAAAAAAAAAACTCTTGCACGAGCGTGATGACATACAACGACCAACATCACAACGGCGAAAATAGGAAAAGATCAGTGCATGCGGCCAGTTGAGCAAACACATGAACTGTATCTTCTCAATATGCACGAGGCCCATGCGGATCCATGCGCGGATGATGTGCGTGCTCCCTGTGCGTACGATTAAGGGACGGCGAGGCACAGGGTTAGCGGCTGCAGCCTAGACTAGTATCTAGGCCATGAAAGAGTTGAGTGGAATTACCTCAGCCGCCGCCGAGTGTGCACAAGCGACTCACCGGGTGGAGTCGGAGACCTTCGTCATCCGGAGGGAGATAGCTCACCTGATCTAATGGATGTGGAGAGGAACGAATCTAAGAGTAGATGAATACACTGTACCCAGAGCTCCGAGTCGCCGGAGTGAAGGAGGACGACGGACACATCCATGCTGGATCTGCAGCCACGATTTGGGGCGCCCTGATTTTAGACTTAGTGACCTTGATCTAGACACCGGAGCGTGAGGTTACAAGGTGAGTACCAGATCAAACTACCCGGTGATATGGAGAGGAGACAACGAAATTAATGGCCTGGACCTACGTCCAGGTTCGTAAGAAGATCCGTTTGACATGTTCCGTTCGACCGAGAGGAGCTACAAGCATTAGAGAAAAAAATAGCATGCTATAACAAAATAGCGTGGGTCTAAAAATACGCTATTAGCATGCTATAGCGTGCTATTAACGCGAATAGCGCGCTATAGCGCCGAAATAGCGTAGCGTTGGCTCTCCAGATATGCTATAGCGTGCTATTTTTTTCCATGAAAGCATTGATTACCTCTGCTCAGCAGGACCCATGTACTGTTCAAAAACGAACATACAAAGGGCATACGTTGTTGAATACACTGACAAGTAGAGGAGCGCACGAAACGTGATTGGTTAAGAAATCAGGAGCATCTAGACCTGAGAGCCGAAACACATTTCCGCTTTATGGCTACCTATGCTGGTGCACCTGCAACTTAATTCTAGTAGCTTGAGAAAATTGCACAAACCAGTAACTCTTGAGGTTGTTGTTGCACAAACCAGTAATTCAATTTTTTGCTGCACAAACCAGTGAATCTAGAGTTAACTGTATAGAAGAAGCTATGCTGATCTGTTTATACTGTTTAGCAGTGTATTAGATAATGAGAACCCACCTTATAAGTGACATGGCTGTGGCGTGTGAACATCCCATACAAAAATGAATAAATCAAAAGCATGGACTAAACCGGACCAGTTTGGGTGCTAAAATAAGAGTATTGTCCCGCCAATACTATTTCTTTTTGAAACTTAAGGCGCACACTTTATTCATTGTTCAAACAAAGAAACATCGTCAATTACATCACTTAAAACCGATGGTGGAGGTTCACCATCCCACATGAATGAAGAATTCGAATCAAAACTACGCCTAGCTAGCTTGTGCGCCGCCTTATTTGCGTCTCTTGGACAATGCTGAAAAGATATCTGACCAATTCTGCTTGCAATCTGGAAATAGTCCAACAATATCGGCGTGAAAGGACTCCAAAGCTCGATCTCACCAGTACATGCTTGAATAACTTCCGTATTATCTGATTCCACTGTCACTGGAACGCAACCAATATTTTCTAAGAGTTGTAGACCATATTTAAGAGCCAAAGCTTCAGCATATGTAGCATCAACGAGATTTACCATCGGTTTAGCACTCCCAACAATAGCTTCCCCTTTGGAATTACGGAGTATGGCTGAAGCTGCACCGTTTTCTTTTTTTTTCGAGAGTACGCCAAAGACATACCATATCTTTATAGAAGGCAGAAACAAGATTACAAGATGACTACAACCCGCTGCGAACAACGAGCGCAGTACGAACTCCACACCAGGCTAGTCCTAAGACAGCCACCACGATATTACAACTCCGACACGAAAGAGCCTATCCTAAGAAGAGCACCGAGCCGCGTCTCGCTCTACGCCGGCCACCTCCGAAGAAAACACCTCCACCCGAGCTCTCCTTGTCAACGCACCATCAGAGAAGATGGCGGAACTTGGTCGGCCTCGAGAAAGGCATCGTCTTGGACTCTCCGGCGACATCGTACCTAGCGCCCCGGACGATCCACCTTGGAAAGCAACGAGCACCGGAGGATCGCAAAGAAAACAACATGTCGTGTCTCCGAACGCAATGCTCCCAACCGAGGGACGACATCGAGATGCCGCCATTGCGCCGATTCTACTCCGAACCTAGGCTTTCACCCGGAGACATCACCAAACCAAAGCGGGAGCGGGGCGGTGCCGACACACCTCAATGACGCCTCCAAGGAGGAGAACGACGCCCACGGGCGCCGTCGCTGCCGGCACCGAAAGGCGGCTAGACTTTCGTCCGTATGTCCGCACCCTGCCCACACTATCCGCCGGCTTGGCCTGTTGCTCTTGTCGATCACACCGCCACCACAGCAGCACCTCGCGGCGGAGCCTCAGCGTCATGGTCCACCAAACCAAAGCACACCCAAGAAGACGCGCTCATCTCCTTCCTCTAGCCCGTTTAGTTTGTACTGATGGGGAGAGGGCTTCGTCCACGTGACTACCTTTGGAATCGATTTAGCAGAAGCCGATCCATAATTCTGTGTTAAGGCCTGAATTGAGAAGGCAGCAGTTGTTGGCGATGACAAATGTTCAAGAAATCGTTAATCGTTAACTTCTCAGTCGGTCTCAAAATGGAGATTAACCGCTTATCGGCAGATTAATTGATTTTATCTGCCGGCCATTTATTGGCTTATTTTTTGATAAATCCTAATTTTTAGCACTAAATTTTCTATAAAATGTTGCGCAAAAATAATATTGGAGCATTGAACAACATTTGAATAAGTAAAAATGGAAAATTTGAGCTAATGCATAGTTCTAAAAAACTATAGGACGAAAATATCGACCACCATGCCGAATTTCAGTGAAATTTCATTGAAAAACAACTGAAATATTGGAGCCGGTCCATTTTGTTATGGGTTAGAATCGCTTCCAAGCAGTGCCTCTAATAGACGTGTGTGTCATCGGACACATAGATTTGGTTGCATCAAGTACCAATTGGATGCAATTTCGTTTTAAGTAATTCATACTTGTGATATATCGCTATCGCACTAGTAGGGAAATGCTTATAGGTGGAGCTTAGTTCTATGGCGCACCAGCAGAAATGCGCCACAGAAAGATTTTTTGTGGCGCACGAGAGAGGATGTGCCACAAAAATAAGCTATTTTTGTGGCGCACTACTGAAACGTGCGCCACAGAAATTATGTGGGGCCCACATCCTGCCACCACCAATTATTAGTGTAGGTATTTCTGTGGCGCACGTGGCATGCTGCGCCACAGAAATAAGTGTTTCTGTGGCGCACTGGTTATGGTGCGCCACAGAAGTAGTTGATTCTGTGGCGCACCAGCACAAGTGCGCCACAGAAATAGCGCCTTCTATATCCAATCGCACCCCCTCCCCCGCCCGTACACTTCCTCCTCCACCCCTCTTCCTCTCCCTACCGCCGCGCGCCGCCGCCTTCCATGGTGAGCGTCGCTGTCGCCGTTGCCGCCGCCGCCTCCTTCCTCCGCGAGGGCCGCATGCCGCCACGCTCCACCCATCCCCGCCACCAGCAGCACAAGCCGCTGCGGCGTGGAGGAGGAGGGGCGGCCGCCGCATGGAGGAGGAGGGGCCGGCTGCGCGTCAAGGAGGAGGAGCCGCCGCGTCTTCCTCCTCCTCCACCCCTGCCGTCATCGTCAACCTCCTCCTCCACCCCTATCGTCGTTGAGCTCCACCTCTCCCCTCCCCTCCCTCTTCCTCTACCCCTGCTCTGGATGTGTTCCTGTTGTGCTCTGGATGTTGTTGTGCTCGATCTGGATGCTGTTGTGCTGTTGTTGTGCTTTGGATGCTGTTGTGCTCGATCTGGATATATTATTTCCATTCTCTGCATGTGATGATGAATCATGTGGATGATGAGCCTCTTGTATTGAATTGGCAGCAATTTATAGTCCTAGCTTGCTCTAAGATTCTACAGAATGCAGAAATAGTACTACTAGTTGTTTGCCGCATTAGCACAAGTGGTTACCGCTGATTGCGTATGCTTGTGTTTGTGTTGTTGTATGTTTGGAGCAAGCAGCTGGCATGGCATGTGAGAGAGAACATGAGAGAGTTCTTGGGGTCGGAGATGATGGCAACATCAAGCACCGGTCCCGCACCGGTCCTGCTTTGAATTAGTAAGATCAAGTAGTGGCTTGAGTTCCTGTTGGTAATCAATACCAACAAAGAGCTACTTCATTTTAAGTAGAATTTCTTTTAAGGACTCTAGCTAAATTAGAGGGGAAAAAGATTGCTGCTTTGTTGCCTATGATAATGGATCATCAAATGTTTCCCTTTGTCCCTGGTTGGCTCCTTAATTGATGCCTTATGATCCAAATGATCCAAGTCCCTTTCATGATCCCATTTGTCCCTAATGTTGCTTAAGATGAATAAATTCCCTCTAATCACCATTTGGAGATCAAGACTAGTTCTTGATTTCCATTAGCTAGACTCCAATATTAAAAATGTCTCCCAAATATGGAGACAAACATTTTAACATTACCCCAATGTTATTCTCTCAAATGGACAGTTTCTGATGGTATGCTTGCTCCTCACTGTACTTTATCAATTCCCTACTGATCCTAAGTACCCATGAGTGTTCTTCTCATTGTTTAGTTACTGTCAACACATGTGTTTGCATGTGTGTGTGAGCTGCTTGTAGTGTCACTTGACTGTTCAAGTTTCAATGTTGGTTACTTTTCCTCTAGTGCAAGAAATGGTTGAGCAGATGTTTATCCACTGGTGGCCTTTATTCTTGGTAGCTCAAAGTGTCATGCACTTACCGGATCATCAACTTTGTCTCTTTGTCCCTAGTTGCCTCCTTAATTGATGCCTTATGATCCAAATTACTATATTATTGGATTGAGTGATATGGCTACTGCTTGTTTGCTCTCTAAATTACCAAGTGATGAATATATAATCCCTTTGAAGCATCTGCCCCATGCTATATATGTGTATTTGACCATGCTTATGATGGATTTCTTTTAAGGACTCTAGCTAGATTAGAGGGGAAAAAGTTGCTGCTTTGTTGCCTATGATAATGGATCATCAAATGTTTCCCTTTGTCCCTGGTTGCCTCCTTAATTGATGTCTTATGATCTATTTCTTGTTGGCTTTGATGAAAATAGACATATCCACAGTAGGGGATCATGTAAATGAATGCCACTGTTCTGATGGTTTTAAAAGGCTAGGTGGTGCTAGGTGATTAAGTTGGCTACCAAGACTTGTCTCATCTGGTTAGCTGGGATATGCTATGTGTTGTTGCTTGTTTAGGCATATCTATCACTTAATGGATTTACTGGTTCTTGATTGGCCTCTCTTTTGCCAGCATCACTTGGTCTATATACCAAATGATGAATAATCCCTTTGGAGCATCTGCTCCATGCATGCTATGTGTGTTTGAGCATCTTGACTTATGTCACCATGGTTGCTGGTTTGGTGGTGTTTTTGTACTTGTCGATGATTAGATGGTTGGTCGATCACTCGTACACTCGGGGGTGGAGCAAGTGAGCCTGGTATGATGGCACAAATATCAATATCTTGTGCATCCTACCTGGCCTCACTTACTCCATCCTGGATGTTAATATTTGTTTCGACCAACAAAGTATGAGGCATTCCATTTAGTTCATACTAGCTACTTCTTAATTGCATTGGCCTTTCTTCCATTTTAGTGCCGATGATTAAATTGTTTGGTCACTTGTACACTCTGGGGTGGGGCCACCGAGTCCGGTGCGATGGCACAAATATCAATCTCTTGTGCATCCTACCCGGCCTCGCCGACCCCACCCCTGAATGTTAATATTTCTTTCGACCAACAAAGTATGAGGCATATGATATCTAGTTGAGATACCACTTGGCTCTTTCTTCCATTTTAGTGCCGATGATTAGAATGTTTGGTCACCTATACGCCGCAATATACATTGTAGACGGGCCCCCCTTTCCCCGGCCGCCGTTCCGTGAACGTGTCTTTGACGAGACAACAACGCCGACCTGCCTCTCCGGCGCAGAACCACGCCAGTCCCAGCCGCCTCTCTTGTGGCCGCGTCTCTCGCGCCTCGCACTCTTCGCCTTCTTGCCCGGTGAACAATAGATCGATCGTTGGAATAAAGAAGCCGATGACGGTCGATCGCAATCTAATCTTGCGACCGGCCGTCATCGGTTTCCTTATTCCAACGATCAGTCTATTGGTTCACCGGGCAAGAAGGCGAACAATGCAGGACGCGGGACACACGGCCACAAGGGAGGCGGCTGGGACTGCTGTGGTTCTGCGCCGGAGAGGCAAATCGGCGTTGTTGTCTCGTCAAGGACCCGTTCACGGAACGGCGGCCGGGGAAAAGGGGCCCTTCTGCAAAGTATATTGCGGCGTATACTGCAACTATGGTTTCTGACCATAGTATTTATGTTGACCAACAATGTATGAGGCACTTATTCCATTTTGTCATTCCATTTGCTTTGGTATTTTCAAAATGCCGATGATTAAAATGTTTGGTCACCGTACACTCTGGGGTGGCGTAAGTGAGCTCGGTAAGATAGCACAAATATCAATCTCTTGTGCATCGGACTTGGCCTCACTTACGCCATCCCGGAATGCTAATATTTGTGTTGACCAACAATGTATGAGGCACTTATTCCATTTTGTCATTCCATTTGCTTTGGTATTTTCAAAATGCCGATGATTAAAATGTTTGGTCACCGATACACACTCTGGGGTGGCGTAAGTGAGCCTGGTAAGATAGCACAAATATCAATCTCTTGTGCATCGGACTTGGTCTCACTTACGCCATCCCTAAATGTTAATATTTGTGTTGACCAACAATGTATGAGGCATTTATTCCATTTCTCTTGTGCATCGGACTTGTTGGTCTCACTTTCTTCCATTTTAATCATAGTAGGAACCGGATGAAGACCTCGATGCAAGCGAGCCTGGTGGGTAGAGAGGAGGGAGCAAAGGAGGAACCGGATGAAGACTACTTTGTATCTCGAAATTGTGAATTTTGTATAAATTAAGAGTTGTATGCAAAACATTTGACACTTGCCACTATATATGTATCTCGATCGGGCTCTAAGTACTGTGATGATGATGTCTACATTATATATGTGCAATGTACATGCTATTTATATTATATCTGCATATTTCTATATGTTGTTGTATATAACCTGTATATTGCTGTCTATAAACTGCATGTGTATAGCAGGCAGCATAAAATCGTGTATAATACAAGCAAGTTCTGTGGCGCACTGAAAATCAATTCTGTGGCGCACCCAAGCACCCTTGCGCCACAAAAACCTTAATTCTGTGGCGCATGGGTCGGTGCGCCACAGAAACCTTATTTTTGTGGCGAAGTTTCTGTGGCGCACCCCCCATGCGCCACAAAATCCATTTTTGGTGCGCCACTAATGAGGCTTTTTCTACTATCATATATGAAGCTATATTGCTCCATTTTTGTTACACAATCAAGATGTATTGATATAATTTTGTTTCCTTTTTCTGATGGTAATTATATCTAAAGATGTGAAAAATATGGGTACCAATTTCGTTTTAAGTGCAAGCATGTTGTTTAATTGCATATTCTGTTAATTGGAGCTCCTTGCAACCAACTACCCCTAGAGTGACCGGTGTGTGCAACTAAAAATTTAAGTCACTGGTCTTTGCAACAATAACCCCAAGAGTTGCTAGTTTCTGCAATTTTCTCTAGTAGCTTTATGCAAGATAGGTGTGCAGTGTTTTCCCTTTCATGCGTTGATGCTCCTAGAGCTAGGTGTGCTGGTGTCCCTACGAATATATATTACACAATCTTTCACTTAGGAATATGTTGATACCACCAAATCATCAATCACCCGGTAATGGATTTTGTGAATAGTACCCTGGTATTAAGAAAAACATCGAACAATACAAAACACTTCAACAAAGCTCTGTGCCTACAATACTACGCTGAGTTAACCGAGTTTTTGTTGAAGTGCTTTGAAGTGCTTTGTTGAACGCTAGGGAACATTGAACGGAGGGAGTACATGGAACTTTGAAGCTCTGCGCTTCCTTCTGCGAGGAGAGACGGGCGGCCGGCACCGGTCAGAGTAGACGTCCGCCTCGCCCAGGGACGGAGCCAGGAATTGGAGATAGGGGGGGGGTGCGCGGAAAGTAGAAGTATTAAAATCATAGGAAAAATTATCGCACATGACAGTAAATATTATAAGGAATACATCATCAAAATATACCTCTTTTTCTATGATATGAGTAAAGCACTAAAGCTACAAATCTATGAAATTAAAATCGGTTTTACGAGCACCAAAATCGAAGTTCTAAATAATTTCTTCAACACTAAATCTGTTTGATATTTCCCTCTCTATATAGAGTTATAGACTATCACACAATCGCGGAAGTGTTTAGACTAATGTTATTTCGGAAACTGCACGAATGCACATAGATTATCGAGATGTACATCCGGAATTTTTTTGTTAGAATTTTTTAGTAATTAGAAATATGTTTTTTTTGGGGGAAGGAGCATCCAGTTTCATAGCAGAAAAAACTTGCTATGTTGCAACTCGGAAGAGTCTCTCTTGACTAGAAATATCAACTCGATATTTCCACAAGACTACAACACAGGCACAAGTAAGCATCCCAATTTTTCTAATTAATTTCCGAATTTTCCAAGCAATGGACAAACTAATCTAGTAGTGTTGACGGTTGAGAGAAGGGCTAAAAAATAATTGGGAGCCTAAGACAGATCAAACCAGAAGTTTGGAAACGGGAGATCAGGAACAACCATTTTCTTCCATCCGTCATCGCTCATGCTGCGGCCGGCCGGCTTGATGCGCCCCTTCTCATAAGTACTCAAAGTCTCAAATTGTCGATTGATAACCAGAATTTCTGTCTTCTGGATTGGAGCCCGCGGTGGCGGCCGGCAAGTCGGCAAGCGAGAAAACGCTCTAGTTGCATCAAACACAGGGCGCAGGGCAACAAAAAGCGAAACGATGATCTGATTCGATCGTGTGCCGTGCAAGCTCCGGACGGGCTTCTAATTCTAGTTTGTACAAGTGTGCTAAGCTAGTCTGGGCCTGGATGTTGTCTCGTCCATGTTCTAATACAACAGTAATTAACATGGGCTTAGGTGTTTAGAAACTGGGATTGGCCAATTGGGCCACCGGAGGTTGCTTTAGGCGCTTCACACACGGATAGGGGGGGCGGAGGGGCCTCCTATACACCGACCTGGTCGGTGCGGACGCAGTGCCGCACACCCCCCGACCCGGCGGTTGTCTAGTGGGCCGGCCCATCAGGTAAGGTCGTTTCTATTTTGTTTATTCTATTTTTTCTTTTCTGTTTATATATTTTCGTTTTTTTAAGAGCAATTTTTTGAATCCGTTTTTAAATCTGGAAGTTGAATTTTTTTGTCTTTTGTAATATAATTTTTTCGAAAAAAATAATTTTTAGAATATCTTTTTTTCAAAATTTGAATATTTTTTAGATTGAACATTTTTCAAAATTTGAACAATTTTTTGAATGAACAACTTTTCAAAAATTCGAATTTTTCCAAAATTTGAACATTTTTCAAAAATGAACATATTTTAAATTTGAACATTTTTTGATTATGAACATTTTTTGGATACGAACAAATTTTAGCTTTGAACATTTTTCGTTTTGAACACTTTTCAAATTTGAACTTTTTCGAATTTAAACTATTTTCAAATTTGAACTTTTCGGTTTTGAACAGAAATAAAAATAAACAGAAACAAAAGGAAACAAAAAAGAAAACCGAAAAAAGAAAAAAGAAAAAACAGAAACAGAAACAGAAAACGAAAAAAAAGATGAAAATGGGCCGGGCCCAATACCCGACCAGGGTGTGCGGTGCCTGGTAGGCACCGACCTGGTCGGTGTATAGGATTTCCCGGGGGCGGACGTAGAAGGATTTCTGAAATTTAACCATAATTGCTAATCGTTAGCACGGTAGGAGCGGATCGATAGAGGGGGGGGGGTCTCGCCCCCGCTCGTCCCCCCTTCCCTCCGTCCCTGGCCTCGTCCCCAAAAACGCAAACGCAATCATGGTAACTTTCTGCATGTCGATACATGGAACTGTTCATGGCATTGTTTCTTCGTGAATAATCATTGCATTGCATGTCGTCATGTCCATGCAGATGGAACAAAGCCTCACAGAATCTCCACCGACGCCGGCTCATAGCGGCTCCGATAATGATTTGGGGGCCGGCGTGGTTTTTAAGCTCGCACCGGTGCGTCTCAAACGGCGCCGGCTAGTTTTCGAGCCCAATAGAATCGCCGGCATCACCGTGCCGACGCCTTCGCGTAGGGCGTGAATCGGGCGCGCCGGCGCCTCGCGGCACGACAGAAAACGAGCGTGGGCTCCGCCTGGCAGCCAGACACACCGATTTCCCACCTCCTACCCACGCCCGAGCCGACTCCCACCCCTCTAGATCGCCACGTCGTCGTCGCCGCCGCGCCCTCTGCTTGCAATAGACACCGCCGCCTGTCTAGGAACCGCCGTCCATCGACACGGCCGCCACCCCCTCGATCGGCGGCTGCTGTTTCGCCCGAAACAGAGCTCGCCGCCACCCCGGCACAACCGCCCCGCCCGCAAGGTGTTCGTCCGATTGCCGCGATGGACTGTGACGACGAGATAATGGTGCAGCTGTTCAGGGAGGAGCAGAACGCTTAGGTTGTCTGACGGCAACAGCAGCAGCTGATTCTGACGAGCATGTTGCGCGTTCGCCAGCCTCTCTTCGTCGTGCCTCGGCGCGGCGGCTCAAAGCCAGGCAAGAGGAGGATCATCAACCAGCACCGTCAAGCCGACGCAATGCTGCTTGACGCCACGCGACTCATTCACCGAAGGAATTTTGGCGCCGGTTTAGGATGAAGAATGAGCTTCATTGCCAAGCAAGATTGCACAGGTTTGTGGGGCTTCACCTCAATTCAGAAGTGCATTGCTGCAATGCGCTGTCTTGCATACGGAGCTCCTTCAGATACAACCAATGACTACCTACGGATGACAGAGTCGACATGTATAGAGACTCTCTACAGGTTTTGCCGAGCCGTCATAGCGGTGTTTGCTAAAGACTATTTGAGAGCACCAAGAGAAGATAATACAACTTGGATCCTGCAAAAAATGCAGCAAGAGGGTTCCTGGGATGCTCGAAAGCATTGACTGTATGCATTGGGGCTGGAACAATTGCCCTTTTGCTTGGCAGAGGATCTACAAGGGGCATTCTGGTGAGTGGAGTGTCATTCTTGAGGCTGGACCAGGATCTTTGGATTTGGCATGCATTTTTTTGGCATGGCAGGAACAAACAATGATATCAACGTGCTGCACCGCTCTCCGGTGTTTGCCAGGCTAGCTGAGGGACAAGCTCCTACTGTGAACTTTGAGATAAACAGCCACATATAGAACAAGGGGTACTATCTAGCTGATGGTATCTACCCAACGTATGCTACATTTGTGAAGACAATTCCCTCTCCAGCAAACGAGATGGAAGCTTATTTTGCAACATGCCAGGAAGCAGCACGCAAGGATGTTGAGCGTGCTTTTGGGGTGCTTCAGCAGCGTTTCGCCATTGTCAGGTACCCTGCTCTCACTTGGTCCGAGTCTCAGATGTGGGAGCTGATGAACGCCTGTGTGATCATGCATAACATGATCATTGAGAGCGAGCGCGACGAACCTGTGCAGGATGATCAACCATTTGATTATCAAGGGCCACTTGCTGAGGTAGAGCATATCTTCTCTTTCTTAATAGATGGCCCCATTTTGCTAGTCTCACAGCGAGCCACGTCACCTGATTTAGAATCTTCACTTTTCCCTCATTTGTTCCCAGCTGTACGCAACGTTTTTATGTTCAGACCGACACGGCACGAGCGAAGCGCCATACCCACGGGAGGATCTGAACGACAGTCCGTTCGTTGCCACACCCACGCGCCTACACAAGATGGGCCGACCCAGACCGAAGGCACCGGCCCATGAGGACCTACCTTCGCTGCGAAAAAAAAGCCGGCATCACGAGTCAACCACTCTGTTCGTCTTCCTCGCCTCGTCGCCCTGTAGATCTCTCCCCCACCACGACTCCATTCGTTTCCTCTTCGTCCATCATCACCGCTCGCAATGCTCTGCCAATCTCCGCATTCAACTCAATTAATCCATCCTTCAAGACAATAGAAACTGCTCGGAGAATTTGTTCTACCGCCGCCGTCTTAAAGGCACGCGATGGTGCTCTCCGCCCCCACAACGATCCGGGCAAACTACGCTGCTGCACCCAAGACGGACAGCTGCTTCAACGCCGGTACCTACCCCTCTCCATTCTTCTTCCTCCTTCCTTTTCTAGAATTCCTAAATCCCTCACTACAACTTAATGATCTACCAGGTTCATCTCCGCCTGCAGATTTTGTCGTGCCTCCGGACAATTTGTCGCGCCTCCGGATTTCCACTGTTACCTCATCACATAAATCAGGTATTCTGTGGTCTCCAAAAGGATACATAGGTTTGTATGCATGTTTACGTTCTGCTGTAATTGGATTTCCACTGTTACCTCATCTACCACTGTTTGTATGCATGTTTACGTTCTGCTGTAATTGGAGTTTAAAATGAGATGCTCACACATAAAATGAAAGCCTCCCCCATGTAGTACTGTAATTGGAGTTTTTGTTTGCCATATAGGATATATGGAAAAATGGATGATTCCATTCTTCTACACGAAAAGCCCCATGGAGGATTATATTCATATGTTTCAAGTAATGTCCGGCCAGTTCATCTGTTGTTTATTTTTACTGTGTTTACTGTTGTTTTTCTCATTTTATTCCACTTCTGAACTTTACAATATACATGACATGATTGAGCAATTTCATTCGTGTCACATGTTTCAGTGGGTTGAATAAGCATCCTCTGTTGCATTTTTCCTGTTACCTGACACAGGTATACTGGTCATTGTTATTGAAGCAGTGAACGAGTCTCAAGATCACATTAGGCTCTGGTCTTAGAATGAATGCATGACTCAGAACATGAATTCATAAACCAATGCATTATGTGCAGGCCCCAATAATGTGAGTATGTGTTTCCTGTCGTGATCAAAGAATAGACAAGTCAGTTTTTTCGATAAAGGATGCTTTATTACTTTTGGAAGCAATTACATCCAGCCTCTCCATAACCAGGATGCACACAGCCGTTCAAGTGTCTGGAATCAAAGTATATATAAAAACTAGGCGAAATACATATCGAAGCGATGAATCATATAACGCCTAAGATGAGGGTGGCGCTGCAATCCGTAGACTATGCTGCCACCCATGTAGGAAAAAAGTATCCCTCGCCGTAGCCTCCAACCGTGTATAGACCTCCGTAAATAGGTCTCGGTTCTCCATCCGCTGAAGAGGTAACCACGAACGGAGAATACCTGTACATCTGTAGATGACCTGCAACAAAGAACAATTTTTATCATTAAAAATCTTGTCATTTCTACTTAGCCAAAGCGCCCAGATAATCGCAAGCGCCCCCACCCTAAGAAGCAACTTAAACCTTGAATCGACACCGTGAAGCCAGTTGCCAAAGACATTGGCCACACTAGTCGGGGGATACAGGGTAGATGCTACTTGGATGACTGACCATATAGATCTCGCAAAATGGCACTGGAAAAACAGGTGTTTAATAGTTTCATCATGATGACAGAAAACACACCGTTTACTTCCGTGCCAATTCCGCTTAACAAGATTATCTTTTGTAAGAATAACTCCTCGACGAAGGTACCATCCAAAAATCTTAATTTTTAATGGTATCTTCATCTTCCGCATTTTTTATTATTATCAACTGGTGTATCAGAATGAAGGATCACATTGTATAGCGATTTGACTGAGAAAGTACCATCTACATGAAGATTCCATCTAAATTCGTCCGGTTCAGGCGATAGGTGAATATCTCCCAGCCGGTGAATTAGATTATTCCATGCCAATAGTCTTTGTCCAAGCAAAACCCGTCTGAACGTCACGTTCGGAGGTGAGGTAGCCATAACTGTGGCAATGGTATCACCTTTGCGACGGACAATACTATACAGAGCAGGATACTGTTCACTTAAGGGAGCATTGTCTAACCAAACATCTTCCCAGAACCGTATCTGTTCTCCATTCTTAATCGAGAAAGTACCATGGCGAAAGAAAACATTCTTTGTCGCCATGAGTCCAGCCCAGAAGTGAGAATCCCCAGGTTTCCAAACCACTTGGGATAACGTCTTCGAGCCAATATACTTTCTCCGAAGGATAGTTTGCCATATCCCATCCTCGGTAAGAAGCTTAAAAAGCCATTTACCCAGCATAGCTGAATTCTTGACCTGTAGGTCGTGAACTCCAAGTCCGCCTTGATCTTTGGGACTACAAACTATGCTCCAGTTCACCAGTCGGTACTTCTTTTTCTCGCTATCCCCTTGCCAAAAGAATCTGGATCGATAATAATCGAGTTTATGCAGAATTCCTTTCGGCAGAAGAAAGAATGATAACATATACAGTACCATATTTGTGAGTACCGAATTAATGAGTATCAATCTTCCTCCCAGGGACAACAATTTACCTTTCCAACTACTAAGGCGTTTTTGTAATCTTTCTTCCACAATTTTCCATTCAGCAATCGTAAGTCTCCGATAATGAATCGGAATACCCAAATAGCGAATAGGAAATTGGCCTTGCCCACAACCAAACAACTCTGTATATAGAGTCGTATCATTTTGGGCCTCACCGAAACAGAACAATTCACTTTTATGGAAATTGATTTTCAATCCCGACAACTGCTCGAAAGCTGCCAAAATTAATTTCAGATTGCGAGCCTTTTCGAGATCATGATCCATAAATAGAATTGTATCATCGGCGTATTGAAGGATGGATAAACCCCCATCAACCAGATGAGGGATCACACCTTAAATTTGACCATCAGACTTGGCCCGCTCTATGAGTATCGCCAATATATCCGCTACAATGTTAAACAACATCGGTGATAGCGGATCCCCTTGGCGTAACCCTTTTCGTGTTTGAAAATAGTGGCCGGTGTCATCATTAACCCGAATTGCCACACTACCTCCATACACGAAATCATGAATTAGAGCCCGCCACTCAGGAGAAAAACCTTTCATCCTGAGTGTCTGCTGTAAGAAAGACCACTTTACTTTATCATACGTCTTTTCAAAATCTAATTTTAGAATAACCCCATTTAATTTCTTAGT
This sequence comes from Lolium rigidum, assembly GCF_022539505.1. Classification (NCBI taxonomy): domain Eukaryota; kingdom Viridiplantae; phylum Streptophyta; class Magnoliopsida; order Poales; family Poaceae; genus Lolium; species Lolium rigidum. Next base: position 8,648 of record NW_025899988.1, on the reverse strand, counting down.
ATGCATCTCATGAACCGTCTCATGCAAAACGGCCACACCATCAAGGATGTTCCTTCCTTGCATGAACGCGGTTTGTGAAGGCTGGACGACATGATCCGCAACCGTATTAAGTCTAATGGTGGCCACTTTCGTGAAAATCTTGAAACTGACGTTTAAAAGGCAAATAGGTCTATATTGTTGGATCCTTTCTGCCTCATTAACCTTCAGTAACAAAATTACTTCACCAAAATTTAGACGAAATAATTCTAGTTGTCCTGTGTGCGAGCAATCGAACAAGTCTAGAAGGTCTCGATTTGATTATATCCCGTAAAGTTTGATAAAACTCCGCTGGAAAACCATCTGGACCCGGTGCTTTGTTGCATCCATCTGAAAAATTGCCTTCTGAACCTCTTCCTCAGAATAAGGTGCGGTTAGTAGGCCATTTTCTTCAGCAGAAACTTGGGGTATATCATCCGTTAAGCCCTCATTAAGAGAAAAGGAGCTTTCCTCCAGAGGCCCAAACAGATCTTTATAATAATTAGTAATGTAAGATTTGAGTTGCTCATGGCCTTCAATCACCCCTTCATCTTGGATGAGAGAATGAATACGTTTCTTTCGATGTCTTCCATTGGCCAAGCCATGAAAATATCTCGTATTCGAATCTCCTTCCAATATGAATTGGGCTTTTGATCGTTGATACCATTTGAGTTTCTCTTCACGGAGGAGACCCGCCATCTGTGCATTTGATTGGTTCTTAAGATCAATCTCTTGCATGGACATCGGTCTCACTTCCGCTATAGCCTCTAGGTCATCGATCACTTTTGATAAGCGAGCCTTCTCCTTTTTAAGAATACCGACCGTATGGGCAGCCCAACCAGAGAGATGTTTGCGCATTGCCCGCATCTTATTATTCCATCTCATAATTGGTGTGCTACCCCCGACGGGTCTTTCCCAAACCTTTTTGACCATCTCATGGAACCCATCTCGATGTAGCCAGCCAATTTCAAATTTGAACGGCCGTTTACAAACAAGTCGAGGGTTCCCAGTGGTAAGGAGGATAGGAGCATGGTCAGACAGTTTTTCAATACGTTCTAGCGCACGGACAGATACCATTGGATATTTAAGTTCCCATTCGGTATCCATCAACACACGATCTAGCTTTTCGTATGTGGGTTCGAGCAAGCTGTTGGCCCGAGTAAACCGTCGACCGGACATAAACACCTCTCTTAAGTCCAAACTGTCAATGACAGCATTGAACAAGAAAGGCCAATGACCATCGAAAAGACCCTTACTTTTCTCATGAGGAAATCTCAGCAAATTAAAGTCCCCTCCGATCAGAATCGGATGTGGGTTATCTTTTGCAAGATTTACCAACTCACGTAAAAGTCGGCCTTAAAGGCGTCTTGGGCAGCACCATACACGAGCAACCGGACTCCGAGATGAAACCGTCGGCTTTGTTCTGAATATCAAGCTTAATGTGATACTCTCCATCGGAACTAGCTAAAACAGTCATGGTGTCTATGCGGACGCCAAGTAAAATGCCCCCAGACCTACCACGAGGCGGGCGAGAAAACCACTGAAAGTTAATCCCGCCTGATAAACGGTCGAGAAAACTCTGTGAGAAATTTCGCCTACCCGTCTCGGAAATAGCAATAAAGTCTAAATCATAATATCTACAACCATCCGCAATGTGAGAATGATTAGCCAAGTCGCCCAGACCTCTGCTATTCCGAAACATGCCATTCATCGAGAGACTAATTTATTTTTAGAACTTTTGCTATATCTACGAGATTTCTTTCCAGCCGAAGATCGAGAACCACGTGCAGAAGCATTTAGATCATAAACTGAACTAAGCTCTGAGTGTTCTAAATCAACTTCTGTAACATTACCAATAATAGCCGAGAGAAGCTGACCATCTAAGATGTCATCATCTTCATCATCATCTACTATGGTAGTTTCAGACCTAGTGGATCCAGTCGGAGCAACCGTTAAACGGTCAAGCTCGTTCTGTCTCAACACATTAGTCGAAACCAAAATCTCATCTGACCGAGAATCCAAAGAGACACCTATACTACTCAAATTAGAAGAAATACGAACATTAGAAAAAGAAGTAAACGACTTGGCTGGCTGTTGATACGTCTCCAACGTATCGATAATTTCTTATGTTCCATGCCACTTTATTGATGATACCTACATGTTTTATGCACATTATATGTCATATTTATGCATTTTCTGGAACTAACCTATTAACAAGATGCCGAAGAGCCGATTGTCTGTTTTCTGCTGTTTTTGGTTTCAGAAATCCTAGTAAAGAAATATTCTCGGAATTGGACGAAACTTTCGCCCAGGGTCCTATTTTTGCACGAAGCTTCCAGAAGACCGAAGAGATAATGAAGTGGGGCCACGAGGCAGCCAGGGGCTAGGGCGGCGCGGCCCAAGCCCTGGCCGCGCCGGCCTACCCCCTGGGCACCTCGTGTGGCCCCTCGCGTTGCCCTTCCGCCTACTTAAAGCCTCCGTCGCGAAACCCCCAGTACCGAGAGCCACGATACGGAAAACCTTACAGAGACGCCGCCGCCACGAATCCCATCTCGGGGGATTCAGGAGATCGCCTCCGGCACCCTGCCGGAGAGGGGATTCATCTCTCGGAGGACTCTTCATCGCCATGATCGCCTCCGGAGTGATGAGTGAGTAGTTCACCCTCGGACTATGGGTCCATAGCAGTAGCTAGATGGTCGTCTTCTCCTTGTTGTGCTTCATTGTTGGATCTTGTGAGCTGCCTAACATGATCAAGATCATCTATATGTAATTCTATATGTTGTGTTTGTCGGGATCCGATGGATAGAGAGTACTATGATTATGGTGATTATCAATCTATTATTTATGTGTTGTTTATGATCTTGCATGCTCTCCGTTATTAGTAGAGGCTCTGCCAAGTTTTTACTCTTAACTCCAAGAGGGAGTATTTATGCTCGATAGTGGGTTCATGCCTCCATTAAATCTGGGACGAGTGACGTAAAGTTCTAAGGTTGTGGATGTGTCTGTTGCCACTAGGGATAAAACATTGATTCTATGTCTAAGGATGTAGTTGTCGATTACATTACGCACCATACTTAATGCAATTGTCCGTTGCTTTGCAACTTAATACCGGAGGGGGTTCGGATGATAACTCGAAGGTGGACTTTTTAGGCATAGATGCAGTTGGATGGCGGTCTATGTACTTTGTCGTAATGCCCAATTAAATCTCACTATATTTATCATATCATGTACATGCATTGTTATGCCTTTCTCTATTTGTCAATTGTCCGACTGTAATTTGTTCATCCAACATGCTTTTATCTTATGGGAGAGACACCTCTAGTGAACTGTGGACCCCGGTCCTATTCTTTACATAGCATTCAATCTACTGCAATTGTGTTTTACTGTTTTCTTGCAAACAATCATCTTCCACTCGATACGCTTAATCCTTTGTTACAGCAAGCCGGTGAGATTGACAACCTCACTGTTTCGTTGGGACAAAGTACTTGGGTTGTGTTGTGCAGGTTCCACGGTTGCGCCGGAATCCCTGGTGTTGCGCCGCATCACATTTCGCGACCATCAACCTTCAACGTGCTTCTTGGCTCCTACTGGTTCGATTAAACCTTGGTTTCTTTACGAGGGAAAACTTGCTACTGTGCGCATCATACCTTCCTCTTGGGGTTCCCAACGAACGTGTGAGTTACACGCCATCAAGCTCTTTTTCGGCGCCGTTGCCGGGGAGATCAAGACACGCTGCAAGGGGAGTCTCCACTTCTCAATCTCTTTACTTTGTTTTTGTCTTGCTTTATTTTATTTACTACTTTGTTTGCTGCACCTAAACAAAACACAAAAAATTAGTTGCTAGTTTTACTTTATTTACTGTCTTGCTCCATATCAAAAACACAAAAAAAATTAGTTACTTGCATTTACTTTATCTAGTTTGCTTTATTTATTGTCTTGCACTCTATATTAAAAATATAAAAAAAATTTAGTTACTTTTGTTGCCATGTCTAGCTCTGAACCTGTTACTTCTTCACCTGAAGAATTAGTCTTCACTTTTAAACAAGGGGATGAGGAGAGTTTTAAGGATGCTTGGTCTAGAATTTTTACTTCTTATCGTAAAACTGAACCTCAAATGACTCTAAGTTTGCTCCTTAGTAATTTTTATTTTGGTCTTATGGTTCGCTATAGATATGCTTTGGACACTTTAGTAGGAGGAGATTTCCTTCATTGTAATGGGGATCAAGCTTTTAATGCCATAAAGAAATTGGTTGCATCACATGATTCAGCTAATAACTTTGATTCAGCCCTTATTAGCATTTATAATAGATTGAACAATCTCGAGATAAGTACATCTCGCTTGAATGACAATTATCACTGTGTTCGTAATCGTCTTGAACAAGTCTTAGAGAATCCTAAACCTTCATTATGGAATCCTGCTGTTAAAATTGTTATCGGTGATCGAACTCTGCATGCCTACTGTGATATTATGTATGAATTTTGCCTTATGCCTGAAAACATTTATAAATCTTTGAAACTTTGGGGAGTCGATGAAGGGGGAGAAGAAATAACTCTCATTGATAACTCTATTATAATTCCTAAGGGAATAGCTGCAGGTGTGCATACAACCATTCTTGGAAGAACAATATCCATTGATTATCTTGTTATTGAAACAGGAAAAATCATACTCGGAAGATCCTTGCTGAAACTATTGGGAGCAGTTATTGATGTGGGAGAAGGCACTCTAAAATTCACCTCTATACCAGGGGGAAATCATATATTTCCTAAACCAAAAGGAAAGAAAAACAATAAGAAAGGTAAGGACAAAGCCCAAGGTAAGGTTGACACACCGTCTCTCGATGTTACTTGATTTGCACTTTCTGCGCCTAGCTGAAAGGCGTTAAAGAAAAGCGCTTATGGGAGACAACCCATGTTTTTATTACAGCAATTTTTTTGTTTTGTTGAGTCTTGGAAGTTGTTTACTACTGTAGCAACCTCTCCTTATCATGTTTTTGTGCCAAGTAAAGTTTCTATGTCAAAGTTGATGTTATATTTGGGATCGCTGCGCAGAAACAGCATTGCTGTCTGTCACGAATCTGGGCACAGTTCTCTGTAGAAAATTCGAAAACATCTGCCAATTTACGAGCGTGATCCTCAGATATGTACGCAACTTTCATTAGTTTTGAGTTTTTCCATTTGAGCAAGTCTAGTGCCAGCTTTAAATTCGTCTTTACGGACTGTTCTGTTTTTGACAGATTCTGCCTTTTATTTCGCATTGCCTCTTTTGCTATGTTGGATTTATTACTTTGATCCATTAATGTCCAGTAGCATTATGCAATGTCCAGAAGTGAAAATAATGATTGTGTCACCTCTGAATGTGTGAATTATTAATTGTGCACTAACCCTCTAATGAGTTTGCTTGAAGTTTGGTGTGAAGGAAGTTTTCAAGGGTCAAGAGAGGAGTATGATATACTATGATCAAGAGGAGTGAAAGCTCTAAGCTTGGGGATGCCCCCGTGGTTCATCCCTGCATATTTTAAGAAGACTCAAGCGTCTAAGCTTGGGGATGCCCAAGGCATCCCCTTCTTCATCGACAAAATCATCGAGTTCCTCCCCCGAAACTATATTTTTATTCAGTCACATCTTGTGTTCTTTACTTGGAGCGTCGGTTTGTTTTTGTTTTTGTTTTTGTTTGAATAAAATGGATCCTAGCATTCACTTTGTGGGAGAGAGACACGCTCCGCTGTTGCATATGGATACATGTGTCCTTAGGCTTTACTCATAATGTTCAAGGCGAAGTTTCTTCTTCGTTAAATTGTTATATGGTTGGAATTGGAAAATGCTACATGTAGTAATTCTAAAATGTCTTGGATAATGTGATACTTGGCAATTGTTGTGCTCATGTTTAAGCTCTTGCATCATATGCTTTGCACCCATTAATGAAGAAATACATAGAGCCTGCTAAAATTTGATTTGCATATTTGGTTTCTCTAAGGTCTAGATAATATCTAGTATTGAGTTTTGAACAACAAGGAAGACGGTGTAGAGTCTTATAATGTTTACAATGTGTCTTTTATGTGAGTTTTGTTGCACCTGTTCATCCTTGAGTTTTCTTCAAATAACCTTGCTAGCCTAAACCTTGTATCGAGAGGGAATACTTCTCATGCATCCAAAATCCTTGAGCCAACTACTATGCCATTTGTGTCCACCATACCTACCTACTACATGGTATTTCTCCGCCATTCCAAAGTAAATTGCTTGAGTGCTACCTTTAAAATTCCATCATCCACCTTTGCAATATATAGCTCATGGGACAAAATAGCCTTAAAAACTATCGTAGTATTGAATATGTACTTATGCACTTTATATTTTATTAAGTTGCTTGTTGTGCGATAACCATGCTTCTGGGGAACGCCATCAACTATTGTTGAATATCATGTGAGTTGCTATGCATGTCCGTCTTGTCTGAAGGATCTATCATTTTAGTGGTTGGAGCATGCAAAATTGTTAGAGAAGAACATTGGGCCGCTAACTAAAACCATGAATCATGGTGGAAGTTTCAGTTTGGACATATATCCTCAATCTCATATGAGAATAATAACTTTGCTACATGCTTATGCATTAAAGAGGAGTCCATTATCTGTTGTCCATGTTGTCTCGGTATGGATGTCTAAGTTGAGAATAATCAAAAGCGAGAAATCCGAAATGCGAGCATTCTCCTTAGACCTTTGTACAGGCGGTATGGAGGTACCCCTTTGTGACACTTGGTTGAAACATGGCATGCAAAGATCCGGTAGTCCAAGCTAAGTAGGACGAGGTGCGGGCACTATTAGTATACTATGCATGAGGCTTGCAAATTGTAAGATATAATTTTCATAACTCATATGCTTTATTACTACCGTTGACAAAATTGTTTCATGTTTTCAAAATAAAAGCTCTAGCACAAATACATCAATCAATGCTTTCCTCTTGAAGGACCTTTCTTTTACTTTTATTGTTGAGTCAGTTTACCTATCTCCTTCCACCTTAAGAAGCAAACACTTGTGTGAACTGTGCATTGATTCCTACATACTTGCATATTGCACTTGTTATATTACTTTATGTTGACAATATCCATGAGATATACATGTTATAAGTTGAAAGCAACCGCTGAAACTTAATCTTCCTTTGTGTTGCTTCAACACCTTTACTTTGATTTATTGCTTTATGAGTTAACTCTTATGCAAGACTTATTGATGCTTGTCTTGAAGTAATATTCATGAAAAGTCTTTGCTTTATGATTCACTTGTTTACTCATGTCATTACCATTGTTTTGATCGCTGCATTCATTACATATGTTTACAAATAGTATGATCAAGATTATGATGGCATGTCACTTCGAAATTATCTTTGTTATCGTTTTACCTGCTCGGGACGAGCGTAACTAAGCTTGGGGATGCTGATACGTCTCCAACGTATCGATAATTTCTTATGTTCCATGCCACTTTATTGATGATACCTACATGTTTTATGGACATTATATGTCATATTTATGCATTTTCTGGAACTAACCTATTAACAAGATGCCGAAGAGCCGCTTGTCGTTTTCTGCTGTTTTTGGTTTCGTAAATCCTAGTAAAGAAATATTCTCGGAATTGGACGAAACTTTCGCCCGGGGTCCTATTTTTGCACGAAGCTTCCGGAAGACCGAAGAGATAATGAAGTGGGGCCACGAGGCAGCCAGGGCTAGGGCGGCGCGGCCCAAGCCCCGGCCGCGCCGGCCTACCCCACGGGCACCTCGTGTGGCCCCTCGCGTTGCCCTTCCGCCTACAAAAAGCCTCCGTCGCGAAACCCCCAGTACCGAGAGCCACGATACGGAAAACCTTACTGAGACGCCGCCGCCACGAATCCCATCTCGGGGGATTCAGGAGATCGCCTCCGGCACCCTGCCGGAGAGGGGATTCATCTCCCGGAGGACTCTTCATCGCCATGATCGCCTCCGGAGTGATGAGTGAGTAGTTCACCCCTGGACTATGGGTCCATAGCAGTAGCTAGATGGTCGTCTTCTCCTTGTTGTGCTTCATTGTTGGATCTTGTGAGCTGCCTAACATGATCAAGATCATCTATATGTAATTCTATATGTTGTGTTTGTCGGGATCCGATGGATAGAGAGTACTATGATTATGGTGATTATCAATCTATTATTTATGTGTTGTTTATGATCTTGCATGCTCTCCGTTATTAGTAGAGGCTCTGGCCAAGTTTTTACTCTTAACTCCAAGAGGGAGTATTTATGCTCGATAGTGGGTTCATGCCTCCATTAAATCGGGACAAGTGACGGAAAGTTCTAAGGTTGTGGATGTGCTGTTGCCACTAGGGATAAAACATTGATTCTATGTCTAAGGATGTAGTTGTCGATTACATTACGCACCATACTTAATGCAATTGTCTCGTTGCTTTGCAACTTAATACTGGAGGGGGTTCGGATGATAACCTGAAGGTGGACTTTTTAGGCATAGATGCAGTTGGATGGCGGTCTATGTACTTTGTCGTAATGCCCAATTAAATCTCACTATATTTATCATATCATGTACATGCATTGTTATGCCTTTCTCTATTTTTCAATTGCCCGACTGTAATTTGTTCACCCAACATGCTTTTATCTTATGGGAGAG